>NW_007246012.1:39195-73366 GCF_000164805.1 Carlito syrichta
CCAACTGTTCAACGGTGGTAGCCCTGGCCCTCTTTCCAGAGCCTGGGGCTTCTCTCATGTTTGTGTACTCATTCCCTTGTGTGTGTGTGTGTGTGTGTGTGTGTGTATGCAAACACACATGCACATGCATCTACCTTCATGTGCACATGTGGACTGTGCACAGGTTCACTGGCTCTCTTAAAACTCCATAACCTAGGTCACCCGCAACAATTTTCCCAGGGAACTCAGCGTTGACCATCTCTTCAAATTTGGAAAAAAAATCTGCAAATGCCTGTCATTGTAGATGGATTGTTGGCTGGCAAGATGGGTAGGAGATAAAGTTAGAATAGTGAAATGCTAATTGTCAAATCCAAGTAGAGGTTTATAAGTACTCATGGCACCATGTTTTCAACTTTTTCATTTTCTAGAATATTTACAATAAAGTGAAAATTCTGCAAGATAGCTCTACAATTTTGTTATCTACCTCACCCACACTCAAGATTTCATACTCGCCAATAGCCTTGCATTTAAAAATGCTGCTTCTTCTCCTCTTCCTTCTCATCTTCTCTTCCTCCTTCTAAGACTATCCTCTCAGTTACAGGAGCCAAAACCGAGCAGGACAAGATGAGGTGACGAGTTGAGGCCCATGACTCAAGTCAGGGTGAGTCTATTCTAAAGCTCTGCCCTTCAGTGACTTGGGGGCATGACCTAAGCACTCTGTGCCTCAGTATACTCATCTGTAAACCGAGGTTAGTAACAATAAGGTTGCAGTGAAGGTTGAATAAAGACCGTAATCTATGCTTAGCAAATGTTTGGTAAATAAATAATAAAACAGACCTTGTAAGGAGATGGGGAGACCTCAGAAAGTGATGGGAGGGAACATGCCAGAGAGGTGAGTGTGGCACGGAATTGGGTGTTTGGGGGACTCCAGGGGATCGGTGTGACTGATCGATGGCTTGTGTAGGTGAAGTGTGGAGGGATGGGAGTAAGAGGAGGCTGGGACCACTTTTCTGCGGTAATTAGGAGCATGGTCTCTGGGATCATGTGGCTGGTTCAAATCCCAGCCTTGCCACTCACTAACTATATAACTTTGGACAAATGACTCACATCTCTGTGCCTTATTTTCTCATCTGTAAAAATGGAGATCCTAACAGTTTCTCCCTTAGGGGGCTGAATTAGCTGAGTTAATAAATGCAGAGAACTTAGAACATTACCTGGCTGCTAGGTCCATGGGATAGCGTGATAAAAGTGTTTGTGATTACTGTCATTCTTAGACATGTGAAAACGGGCCACATGCCTTTGTATACATGTGGTTGGCTCACATGTGTGTATCTGTGTGTACCCGTGCATCTGCAGCCAGGGGAGTGGGGTGTGTTTGTGTCTATATGCAAGTGTGTGGTAGGGACAGGGTCAGGGAATCCATGGAGCAATTGAATGTCTGGGAGAGGCCCCATCCATCTTGGGCAAAGAATCCTTTCAGAGAGAAGTAGAGTTCTGGAGGTCCCTGGCAGTCAGTAAGGATACATCATTTATAAACAATAATCTACATCTCTTCCCTATTGAAAGTCTCCCATTCATCATGCACCAGATCTATGCTCCCTGCCCTTTGCCCTGCTGTTGGTTACACAGAGCTTGTTCTTCCTTGCACATTTTGTTTTGGCCTTCTAGACTCACATCAGATATAGCTTCCTCTGTAAAGCCTTCCTGATTACAGAAGGTCATGCTAGTGGGTTCCCGTGGCACCCAGGTTTTTTTCTTTTTGAGTGAGAATCTTACTTCGTCATCTAGGCTGGAGGGCAGTGGCATGCTCACAGTCACCCCAGCATCGACACTCTTAGCTCAGGAGATCCTTCCACCTCAGCCCTCCAAGTAGCCAGAACTACAGGCGTGCGCTACCACGCCTGGCTAATTTTTTGATTTTACTGTAGAAATGAGGTCTCGCCATGTTGCCTAGGCTGTTCTCAAACCCGTGGACTCAAGCAACCCCCTCCTCGGCCTCCCAAAATGCTGCGATTACAGGCTTGAGCCACCGTGCCCGGCCTCCACCCAGGTTTTTATACCCACAGTGAGACCAATGACTTTTGTCTATTCATGACTGAATCTTCAGCACTGACCACCAGCCTAAGCATAAGTGTTTTAATTAAATGCATGGATTCAATGTGGGGACACCTGTAGGGAGGTTCCAAGCTTGCTAACCAGCCCAACAGAGAGGCTGGAATTTGGGGTTCACCAGTTTCTTAATTCCTGCTACTGTCATTTCCATCTATGCCACTAACAACCTACCAGGAAGGCAACAGAGTCTGGAGCCCAAGGGCTCAGTAAGCATTAAAGGAGCAATGGGCGCTGGCTGTCAGGAGCAGTGTGCTTCCCAAGGCTACTAGAAATGCTGGAAGCAGAGGGAGGCAGGGCAGGAAAGTTGTCAGCGTCCTTCAGATAAAGGAGACATTCGACCTTGGGCATAGCCCAAGGCCCTTCCCTGGAGGCCCCCAGAGTTCCAGGCCCTGACCCTCAGGGGAGGCCAAGGAAGCTGCCTTGACTGCAAGAGCCCTGCTCTGGGCTGGACACCAATCACCATTTTATCTCCTTACGCCACATGCTGGCTAGGAGTGCTGGGCACACAGCAGGGCCAGCTCACAGGAAGCTGGAGGAGTTTCTGTCTCTCTAGGGGTCAGAGGTGATTGAAATTTGGCAGCTAGGGAAGCAAAAACTTCCTGTGTCCCTCCCCAGAGCTGAGGCTGGCAGCAGGAACCTAGGCAGAACTGGTAGTTCAGAAATACACAGATATGATTTTCATGGCCAGTTTCCCTGCAAGACATGCGGTGGAACTGGATCTCAGTGTATACATGTATAGTGTGCATGCATGCATGCGTGTATGCTCACATGTGCATAGTGTAGGCATGCACATAATGTGCATGCATACACTTGTAAGTGTGAAGCAAAAATTTAGGGTTCATGTGTCTCTAGATGGATTTGTGTTTGTGCCCAAGTTCAGCCTAGATGTGGAAGCTCTTGGCATATGTGTAAAGCAGGAATCTGAGCACCAGTTTATGCTTGAATTTATACATAAACATGTATCTGCCTGAGGTGCATGTAAGCCTGTGTGCTGGACACACGTGTATGAATGCACAGGGGGCACAACTTCAATGATGTATGTTTGTGTGCCTGAGGGTGCACATCCTGACACAGTCTTGGAGTTCAGCAGGATGCAGCCACTGAAGGAAAAGATAAAAAGCCATGATACCTAGGACATCTGGCACTTCATAAGGCCCTGGGGTCTCCAGAGGGCATTTGTGTTTCCTTCTTGCCAATAAATGTGATTCTTCCCACCCAACTCTCTATTAAGTAAGATGCCCAGTCCAGCTCAGCCTGGGTTAGTAATCAGTAGCAAGAGGATCATTGTTATGAATGAAGGGTGGGCAGAACTCCCCCCTGCAAGGGAGGGGGGCCTAGGCCTGGGAGCTAGACAGGCCCACTGCAGCCCAGTCCCAACTCCTGGTGGGCTGGAGTAGGTGCCATGTCAACAGTGGGTCTTAAGGCCTCTGGTTGGGAAGGTGGCCCCTGCTTTGAATGACCATAGCCGAGTGCTCTAAACCAGGGTATGTGAAGCACAGAAGAAGAGGCCAGGATATAAGGATTCACAGGGGAGGACAAGTTAGAGCAAACTCTTTGCCTTTAAAGGATTTAAGAAAGTTTGTTATTTATAGTTATTCAGCATTTGTGTGATAATTGTTCAGTGTCTGTTTTTTACAGTAGATCCAGAATTGGCAAACATATGGGCCAAATGTGGCTCACTACTTGTTTTTGTAAATAAAGTTTTATTGGGATATAACCATACCCATTTGTTTATGTACTTTCTATGGCTGTTTTCACACTATGATGGCAGTGTTGAGTAATTGTGACACAGACTCTATGGCCCGCAAAGCCTAAATATTTACTATCTGCTCCTGTATAGAAAAACCTTACTGAGTCTTGCACTAGACTTAATTTCATGAGGGCAGGGGTGATAAGCTCAACACATAGTAAGTGCTTAATAAGTATTAGTTGAATGACTTGGTTAGCTTTGGAGGATCATTTTGTTGAAATCTCAGGCACAGGGTATAGTATGTGCCAAGGCAGTGAGCCAAGAAACAGCCCTGGGCGTGTTGGTAATGGGAGAATAGAGTGCATGCAGGTACACACACATGTGCGCACACACACAGGACTGTCATGGTGGCCCAGAGGTTAACACAGCAGAAGGAGTCTTTGGTGAGGGCAGGCTTCCCTGTGGAAGTGACATTGAGCAGAGCCCTGCAGATGGGTAGGCATTTTCCATGAGAAGATGAAAAAACAACATTCCAGACGGAGGGACCCCTCCCCCCAGAGTCAAAGGACTGGAGGCCTGAGGGAAGGAAGGTTGGGTGCTGGCACCACTAATTACATGGAACCTAGATGTGCCTATGACAGGGGCCAGTGGGCTGGAGAGGTTTCAGGGCCAGGTTTGCAGGGCCTGGAAGGGCTCCCATCAGGGAGTTTGAGCTTTGTTCTCTGGGCATTGGGGCATAGCTGGGGGTGTCTGCAGGGACACCGGGGAGGCCCAGGCAGAAGAGGAATGTGGGACCCTGGGAAGACCACTTCCTTCTTCCAGACTGTAGTTTTATTGACAAAATGAGACTCATAACACATGCCTCCTAGAGCTAGGCTAAGGATCAAGGATGTGAGAAAAGTCAGCCAGTACCTGGAACAGAGTGGCCGATAAGCAGAGTTGCTGGATAAAGGACAGGACTCCCAGTTAAATTTGAATTTCAGATAAATGACAAATCATGTTTTAGTACAACCATATCCCAAATAAGATGTAATGAGACATGCTTATACTAAAAAATAATTCGTTGTTTTCCTGAAGTTCAAATGAAGCTGGGTGTCTTGTATTTTTATTTGCTAAATCTGGCAACGCAACTGCTCAGGGATGCTGGCTGAACTTGGATCTTTGTCGGTGGCTTCAAGGCCCTGGAAACTTGCCAGTGAAGCTAGAAACAGGATGACAAGCTGTGGGGTTGGATACTGGCAGGTATGAGGCGTCATGGAGCCCAATTCTTTTGGCTTATGGGGAAGGAAGTGAGTGCTCAGAGAAAGGGAGGAACTAGCTGAAGGCCACCCAGCCAGACATGGTCCTGGTGTTCTGCTTTTCTCTGGAGCTGGTCAGGAGGAGCTTTGGCTTCTGGGGGAATTTGCTGAGACATCCAGAGGCAGGAGGATCTTCCCAGAGGGCTCTGAGAGCTCCAAGTATGGCTTCTGGAATCTTCGGGGCCATCTCTGTCTTGGCAGTAGTTTCAGCGTGTGATCTCCACCACCTCTCTTACTCCATCCGTGCCTCAATTCATCCATCCATAAAATGGGGCTAATTACACCCACCTCACAGGTGAGTTGTGAGGATTAATTAATGTTTGTAAAGGCTTTGTGATCCTTGGATGAAAGAAACTCCTTACATATAAAGGGTCATTATTTTTATTATTATTATACAAGTGCCAAGTATTATTACCTTAATTAGCATTTCTAGATATCAAAAGCAATTAGGCAGATCACTTGCTGAACGCCACTTTGGAAACCCAAGTCACAGAAACTCACACACTCACCTGTCATCGAGCATTTTTGGCAAGGGGCCGACATGGGCTGAAAGGGAGGGCTGAGATTTGAAAAAGAAATTTGTTTCTGGCTCTGACCAAATTTTATCCTATTGCAAAATTTTCCAGGCATTTAAGATTCCTTGAAAACAGAGGGTTTTTTTTAGTTGAAAGGCTGATACAAGGAGCTTTTGAGGGAAGGCAACCTGAGCTAGGGTGGAAAAGGGCCAGTCCAAGTGGGCATCTCTTGATATGGGCCTACTGTGTGTCAGGCCCTATCCGAAGGTAGGCACATTTTTAAGTCACAATTCTGTGCAGTAGGTGGGAGCTTTTTGACCTTCATTTAAAAAATGAGAACACTGTGGCTCAGAGGAGTTAAGTGACACAACCAGGAAGTACAAGAAGGATACAAACTATGTCTTGCTGAGTCTCTAGCCTACTTCTAGGTTTGATGTAATTTCCACCTCTCTATGTTAGCTGTAATTTACCTGGTCTAGGTCTACTCTGGCCCATAAATAGTTAAGAGATTTGCTAATATTTAAGAGGGCAGACGGAACCATATAACACTGAGGTGCTGAAGCCCACCTATAATCTGAGTCTGGTAAATCTGTCCAGGCCTTGGTTTAACATGGCTTTACCAGCAAATAAAAATACAACATACTCAGAACCCCAGAGATCAGGCAGAGGAAAGGACTATGGTCTGGATGTGTCCTTTAGGCTAAGCAGGACAGGACAAGGCAGAAATCAGTGGGGTGAGGCTCCCTCTGTACTGTCCAGTTAGTTGGGAGTATGAAGAGCTATAATTAACTTTACCAGCATCCTTAACAGAGGTGAGAGGACCTTTCCCCTACTTCCCTTTCTACTCTGTCCAGCTTCCTTAATGACTTTGAGGACCCTCCCAAAGCTGTAACTAGGCTGGGGAGCACCAAACTGAGTCACTTTGCCAGTGTGTTCCAAGCCAAGATTATAACCCATGCCTGCAATTCCGTAAATTCATTTTCTTTTCATAGAACCTCCTCAAGATTTGGGTTGGGGCCTTTGTGAGGTCAGCGGGTGCATTAAAAGATAGTTGGCATGTGGAAGTTTGGTGAATGGAGATGGGGTGGGTTAACAGGTGTAAGAAGAGGTTGGCATGTTAGTGGAAGTGTTGCTTAATGGACAAATGGATGGGATGGTGGGTGGTGTAGGTACTGGTGGATTAGACATGGAATTATATGCATAGATTAAGGGAAGCATGGTACATTGAATGGAAGGGTTGGCATAGGGGTGTAAGGATGGATGGGGTGGGTAGTAAATGTACAGAGGGCTTGGAGATTTTAGTGGATGAAAAGAGGACTTGGGAAAAGATAGAGGGACTGATAGGCAAGAGTTGGAGGAAGCAGTATGGGTTGACAAATGTATGGAGAAGTTGGCAGATGGGTGGAGGGGTTGGTGGGTGAATGAAGGAGTCTGGACAATAAATGGAGAATGGTATACAGACAGAGAGTAGTTCAGATGAGATGGGACTGAGAAATGCAGGGGAAAATCAAGGGCAGAGGGGTTGTCAGGTGGGTAGAGAAAGGATTAGTGACTGAAGGCTTTGTGGAGGTTGAAGGAATTGGGGGAGGGGTAGAAAAATGGTTTATAAGGGAAGGTGGGTGGATGGAAGAGGGGTTGGCAGCAGGGTAAGGAGTTGGTGAAGGATGAGGAACAGATTAAATCATGGAGCTTTTGTTGGGTGAATGGTTAGATGGATGGGTGGAGGTCAGTGAGTGAGGATGGTAAATGGAGATGTCAGATAGGAGGAAGTATTGGCAGATGGGGACAGCAGTTGGCAAAGTAGTGGAAAAGATGACAGATGGGCAAAACACCCAGAGGAAGGTTGTGGGGGTTGGTGGGAGGATAGGAAGGTTGTCTGAATGGTGGAGGAGTTGGCTTTGTGGTCTAGACATTAGCCTGGACTGGTCTCCCTTTTTTCCTTGGGCCTCAGACACCCTTTGACTGTGAGTGCTTGGGGCCTGTTCCAGGCAGTAGAAACTTTCAGTGCCCATCTCAGTGGGTGGTTCTGACCATCCTCTCCCTTACATCTTCCCTCCTTCTCTGGAACTAGGCTCTCCCTAGGCTCATAAACCCCTAGTCCGGCAGGCTTTCTGTAATTATCTCGGAACATTAGACCAAGAGGTGGGAAAGGTGGGGCTGTGAAGAAAGAGCTGACTCAGAGGCAGATGTCTGTCTTTTAGTGGTGTGTCAAATGTGGCCAATGTCCAGCATGCCAGGGGCAGTGCCCAGGACACCTCCCTTCCCCACTGACTGTTTTGGGCCCCATTCTGGCCTCCCCCAAGTAACTTGGGACCAGAAGGAAAGTTAATTAGGTAGGAATCTGACAGACATCTCTCTCTCTTTTCCCCTCTATTTTTCCTCCTCTGTCTCTCTCTCTCTCTCTCTCCCCTCTTGCTCTTGCTCTCTTTTCTTAATGGTTTCATTCCTTGGTCTTTCTGTGCCTTTCTCTTTTTATGCCTTGCTCCCTTCTTTGCCCTTCTCTATCTCTAGGTTACTTGTCTCATGCTGGTTTTTTGTTGTTGTTGTTGGTTTTCCCTTTGCCTTTTCTCCATCATTTTATCCATTTTGGTCTGTTTCCTTGTCTGCCTCTTTTCCTGCTGGCCTCTCTCTGCCTCTCTCATGGGCATCTCACAACAGAAAATCATATTAATATCATCTCTCCTATCAACATGTGCCTTTACACAAAAGCAGAACAGTTTGAGGAAGGTTCTCTCCTGGGCTTTGAATTAGGTTTAGAATCCTCCCAGAAAGCATTTCTCCTCCTTCTATTGATTTATGATAAAAATGGTTTAATTAACCCACTGGGAAACTCTGGCCAGAGCTGGAGGGGAAATAGAGAAGGGAAAACAGTGGCCACTCTCTCTTTGTAGACAGCAGGCTCTGGACAAGGAAGGCTCTTCCTCTGAAGCAGTGGGTGAACCTAGGGTTGGGAGACAGAGGGATAGGATCCTGGCACAGACACAGGTGAGAATCTGGTGTTGAGTTGACCATCTCATAGGGTCTAGTTTTCTTCTCAAAGAATCCACAAAATACCGTAGTGATTAAAAGTACTGGAGTTTGACAGGCCTCAGTTCAAATCTAGCCTCAGATGGCTTAGCCTCTCTGACCCTCACTTTGCTAGTCTCTAAAATAAGACTAACAAGATTTCCTCATCATGTCGTTTAGAGAGTTAAATGAGAATGCGGAAAGAAAAGCACCTATGTCAGTTAAGATTTAATCAGAGAAGCAAAACCATTAAGAATGACATAAAATAAGAATCTTCTTATCAAGGTTTGGTCTTACGCAGTTGTGGGAGTTGGTTACACACTGTATGGAAGGCTGTTACTCCTGGGTTTGGACCTACAGTCACCAGGGCAAGCCGTTGGGGAAGGAGAGAGTGACGAGAGCTAGAGAGCAAGGACAAGCTGGAATCCAAGGTGGAAAAATCAGACATGTTGCATCCACGTTGGTCTCTTATCCCATGAATCCTCAACTTTCAGGATTTGAGAGACCTCCTGGAGAAGCTGATGCCTCTTGTCACATTGCTGCACACACCCCTGGTCCAGGAATTGAGGAAGCTGGAAGAGGAGTCCTGGCAGGAAGTGGAGGCACTGCAGTCCATGTGCTGCCCTGCACCAACCAGCAATTACCACCAGGGTCAGAGAGGCCCACGGTCACACAGCTGGTGAGTGTTGGCTCTTCCATCTGATTGCAAGCCCATGGTTCTGCTGTACACATGGCACCTGCGGAAGACAGGGCAGAGAATGGAGACATCAGTGAGCTTGTATTCATGTCATTGAGAGGAAGTCTTGGGAAGGTGGGACCCAGATATATATCTCTCCTTAGACTCTGCTCTCCCTTCTCCCACTACTTCTATGCTGGCAGTAGAGCTTTAGCTTTAGGAATCTGGCTGGGGTCTGTGGCTAGTTTAACCCATTTCCTGGTGGTCGGTCCCAGGGTTTGGAGATGGAGACTGGACTTTTCATGTGTGGCGGTAACAGTTGTCTCAACACTAAAGATTTGTGATCCCCTTGCTTAGGAAGAGGTGACTTACCTTGGAGAAGCTCATCCAAGGACTGCATTTCTCAGGTCATTCTGCCTATGCCATGTGAGTGGAAGTGATGTGCTTCACCTTATGGCCAAGGAACTTAAGAAGAAGGTGGAGCTTTCCTGTTTGTTGCTCTCCTGTCAAGGGAATGCCAACACTCAATGTAATCTTGGAAGCCACCTGTTGCCTTTGGCAGAAGCTCCATCAGCCTGAGTCTCTGAGCAACTGAGTGGAGACTGAATCTCCCACTCTCACCAACCAGGAGCACCTGGACTGGACAGTACCTGAAAGGGAAATCAACTCTCGCTGTGATAAGCTGTTGACCTTTTGGAATTTATTGGTTACAGCATCTGGCATTCATCTAACCCAATGGTTCTCCAAGTGCGGCCCCTGCACCAATAGTATCAGTATCCCCTGGGAACATATTAGAAATGAAAACTCTCAGGCACCACCCTAGATCTACTTAATCAGAAAACTCTGGGGTGGGGTTCATCTATCTCTGCTGTTACAAACTTCCAGGGAATTCCAGTGCACGCTCAAGTTTGAAACCCTTGCCCCCACCTAGACACCATTCCGTTCATAGCTCCTGAATGGAGAGTCAGGTTCAGGATCTCTTGGGTGGCTTCATGCCCTCCTCTGTGGCCATCCTCACCCCCACCTTACCCTAGCCTCCCAGGGGTCTCATGCAGAAGACAACAGAGACATGTGCTCCAATTCTTGACATGAAGGCAGCAGAATAAAATGGCGTCCTCATGAGGTCGTTAACTAATTTCTTCTTCTTTTTTTCATTCTCTTGACAGTCACAGAGAAGCATTGGGTGTTAGGCTGACAGACACATTTCCCTCGAGGAGCTACAGAATATAGTTTGGGTCAACAGCGCTCTAGGTAGGTTTTATTGTCACCACAGTTTTATAGATGCAAAAACTGAGGTTCAGAGAGTGTGGGTGAGAGGTGGGGCCAGGATGCAAGCCTGGTTCTTTCTGTCTCCATCTTCACATCCTTTCTGCACTCCTATCATGTCCATGCCTGCATTTCTAGGTGGCTTGTCTTCTGCAAAAAGAGCTCATCAATCGCAACCTCTTTGTACCCAAGGAGTAATCATGTTGGGCATTCAGGCCATTCAGAAAAAAACATTTCCTTGTCACATTTTTCCGACAGGGGTACATGTTTGCTTTATGTCTGAGACTATGAATTCAAAGCATCCTGGAAGAGTGAATGGATGAGTTAATTAATTAGCAACTGGGTAGTTAGCTTGAACACTTCATTTAACTTTGCATATCTAGAAACTTGGATTCTTACAGACCAAGAAAACACTTTCTGCACAGAAGCTGGCACCCAGCTGTAATTGCTGCAATTGTTTGTGGAGGAAAAACAAATGAACATAGTCCTTGTGGGCTGTGAATGACAAGAAGGGTGGTGGTTCTCAAACTTCTGTCATGTGTCAGAATCACCTGAAGGGCTTGTTGAAACATAAATCCTGTGGCCCACCCCCAGAGCTTCTGATTTGGTAGGTCTGGGACTGGCCCCCAAATTTCCATTTCTAACAATTTCCCAGATGATGCTGATGCTGATGCTGCTTTTCTGGGAACCACACTTTGAAAACCACTGGATGAGGGCAATGCCAGATCTTGCAACAAATAAACCCCAAATGTCAGTCACTTAACATCGTTAATGTGTATTTCCTACTTGTTAACAGGAGAATAACTGAATACATTGTGATATGGCATTATTCATCTATCAGCAGGAACTGGATATAAGTGGACTGATCTGAAATGCTTTCTATAATCTATTGACCAAGAAAAATAACTTGCAAGTAATTTATAAAAAGTATGATTCAATTTTTATAAAACAAAACCTAAACCAAAATAAAACAATCTGTTTCCCCAAACCTCAAGCCCTATATGTAGCTTATAAATATAATAAAAAATGTATAAGAATATACCTGGCTATTAACACAAGGGCACCTCTGAAAGTTAAGGGAGATTATTAGCTTTCTAATAGTATTTCTATATTACTTAAGATAATGTGAGCTTTAGAATAATTTTAAAGCACAAGAAATAATGAAAACCACTCAGCTCACAGAAGGATGTTTTAAGCCTGCTTTGTTTCTCTGCATGTGTAGCCCCCTGTAGGTATTGGGTGGTGTTTCTTCTGTCTACAGGGCACGTGATGCAAGAACCATGGCGGTTTTGATGAATGCATGAATGCATGAATGACCATGTCAGTGACCACATTACTATGCTGAGAATCTTGCTTCTTGGGATTGGGGCATGCTCATGGGAGCAAACCATTTAGAAGGCTGCAAATGGCAATGTATTGAGGGGTAACTTCTCCAGGGTGTACTCCATGATGCCCTGGCTTTAGATGGGTGAGTATTGTGCAAGAACAACCCTCCCTTCTTGGGTCCAAGTCTCTGGTGGATCCCAGAGGTTCACTCCTGAAACTGATGTAAGATGGGAGGGGCTTCAGCATTGATGGGCCAGGAAGGATTTCTTTCAAAGGAGGGAAGTGGAGATGTGACTCATTAGACATCAAACTCAGAGTCCTTGGGCCCTGAGTTCTTATGTCCCAAATGAAGCCAGAGTTGGATTCAAGACTCCCTGCTCACAGGCTGCAGTCTCTTCCTCCTTGGTGAATGGCTAGGTGGGTCCTAGCAGGGGAATTGAAGACTTATTTCCCTGGGGTTTGTGAGCCCAGACTGCTTCTCGCTCAAATGGCTCTCAGGCACAGGGGTCTTGGGCCATGTGCTGAGGTCTCTGCCAGCCCTCCTGAGTGCTGGCAGTGGGAGGCAGAGTAATAGCCTGCAGTCATGCCTGGAATCTGACCTCTTATGGGAATTTGGGAGGGCAAACCAGCTTGACAGTCACTTGCAATTATCCAGTGGGGGAAGAGAGAAGTTCATTCCATGTGAAGGAGCCAGAGGGAAGAGGAGGGAGGGAGTTCCTAGGGAAAAAAAATCTCCATAGAAAGAATCCAATCCACTTGTCCCTTCATGGGAATCCAAATCATGAACAACTTGATTCGGGCTACTTGGCACAGGGGAGTGAACACTGAATAGGAAATGTGGATCCCAGCTCTGCCAATTTTTTGCTGTATGGCCACGTGCCAGGCTTTCTGCTTAGTTGAAATATTAGAAATATTGGCTAAACTCATCTTTTATGCAGTAGGTGTTGCCATCCACTACATTTGCTAGTGGGAAAGTGGAGGCTCAGAAGATCTCACAGTAGTAAGTATCATTGCTAGACCTCACCCCAGGCTTCGCGCTGGCATTTTCTTTACTGGTATTTCTATACCTTCTCTCTTAAATTTTCTGAACTTCACTTCAGGGTTTATGTATAAGGGTTTGTATTGGTCAATTTCCAGCCAAGAAATGGGAGTTACTCTAGGTCTCTCAAACAGAGGAAATTTAATACAGGGGAATTAGTTACAAGAGTGACTGAAGAAATTGAGAGGCAACTCAAATTTTAGTAAGAGCAGGAAGCTGCATCTACCCTTAGGGCTGGAGGAACAATGGGAGGAGATATTGTTCTCTCTCAGGAGTCTGGGCATCAACATAAGCCAAAACTGTGGTGGTTTCTGCCCAGTGGGATAGGGCACCACAAAGGAGGAGCAGAGAGGAAGGGGAAAACATACCCTGTCTTCTTCCCTCCAGTATTCCTCTCATGCTTTTCACTGGTTAAAACTACCAGGAAACCAAAGGGCAGGGGTTGACCAGTTCAGAGTTAAGGGTTGTTGAGAGCACAGAAGAAGACCCTGAGGGAGAGAACATGACATAGGTTGGGACGCAGTGTGTGAGCAGCCTGGTGGATTACTGGCTACACTGCCATTCTATTGCCAGGAAATGGAAGTTGAAGGGAGTGGGTTTGGTTTCTCAGCTCTGGAACCTTCTTAAGCTATGAGCAAGCAGTTTAGAAGAGACACAGAAGGAAGGCAGTGCTCTCTGTGGCCAGCAGGGAACTGCCTAGACACATCTCCCCAGACTCTGTTCTAATCATTCAGGTTATTCCTTACTCTCCGTCCTGCTGCCTCTGAGTGAGCACCCAGGGAACTGCTGCCTTCTCCAGCTGGAGGTAAGCACCAGGCTGACACGTGTGGAAGGGGAGCCACGAAGGGTGGAGCATCTGGCTCAAGACTCAGCTATTTCCAAAATTCCTCTGAGGTCTTCAGGATTGGGACTGAGGAACTATTCTCCTCTGGTTACCCCTCAGACCATCTTAACATTTGTCCTGGCAGCAGAACTGTCCCTGCCGTGGCCAAATAAATTAGGGTCACTCTATGGACCTCCTTTCCTCCATCTTTTCATCATTTTATTCTCTTCCTCCTTCTCTTTTTGATTTTAAATAATTTTTTGATCATTTAGTATGTATCAAGCATTCTATGATGTAAACAATGGCATAAAATGCTGAGTAAAATAACTTAAAAAGAAGTGCATATTACCAAAAGTTAAAAATCCACTTCTAGCCGGGCTTGGTGGCTCAGCCTGTAATCCTGCACTTTGGGAGGCCGAGGTGAGTGAATTGCCTGAGCCGGCGGGATCGAGACCCACCTGGGCAACTTGGCGAGTGCTGGAGACCAGCTCCAGCTGGGTTCAGGGTACCCCAAAGGTGGAGACGGCGTCGGTGATTGGGGGGAAGAAGAAGGAGAGAAAGAAAGAGACTGGACTCTGGTCTAGTGCAGAAGCAATGTGTGTTATTGGGAATTGCAACGGGTCTTTTATACACAAAGTCAGATGTGGGAGGGACGTCCCCCACCTACCAGAAACCTTAATCCATGAAAACTTAATCAATGATTGCCTTTAAACCCTTTCCATATGATAATCTTAAAATCCCATAACAAAGGATAACCTGATCTGTGACTGGCATAGTCCGTAAACCTTTTTCATCCTAAACTGATTGATTTATGCCAAGTTAAACAATTCTATAGAAGCTTAAGTATTTACTTTACAAACAAAAGTGGCCCATCCCAGAATGTTTGGAATGTGGCCCAGTCCAAAGTTCACAGTGGGCTACCTGCAAGTAACCCAGCCGCATTCTTTCAACAAAATGGCTGTCTTCTAAAACCGTATTCTACAATTTACACCTTCAATAAATCCTAAGATCATGACGCAGAAGCCTGTGACCAATACTAAGGCTCTTAGATGTGACACGAGTTTGAATTATAAGTTGTGTGAAAACCAAAACTGCAGTTTGCGGAAGAATGGGAGCAATGAGCTTCTAAAGTTAGCTTGTGTTCATCCCGGTCTCAGAGTTTTTATGTTTTGAGCTCACAGGAGCTTAATCTGGTTAGTGCTGAGTAGAAAGGGGAAGGAAATGGGGTCAATAGCTCCCGAACGCATCCTAGTGGTCTCGGGGTCAACGGCCCTTCCTGATCCCTAACGCTCAGTGGGCCTCCATGGCCGGCTCCCAACAGGCGAGACCTCATCTCTACAATTAAAAAAAAAACCAAAACTAGCCAGGTGTGGTAGCACACACCTGTAGTTCCAGCTACTTGGAAGGCTGAGGCGGAAGGATCGCCAGAGCCCAGCAGTTGATGCTGCAGTGGCTGGGAGCAGCCACTGCACTCCAGTCTGGGCAACTGAGTGAGACTCCAACACACACAAAGAAAAACCCCACAAAAAACCAAAAACAAAAATCCACTTCTAAATTACTCATGATTCAAATGAGGAATCATGAAATATGAAATATAGAAAAGATTTATAACTGGATGGTAGAAGATTCTACATATTAAAACTTTTAGCATGAATCTAATGCACTATTTTGACTGATATTTATAGTCTTGGATACTTTTAATGAACTTAAGAAGATAAGAAAATAATAATAGATTAAACCTGAAAAAGACTTAGAATACAGGAAGAAACTAAAAATAAAAGCAAAAGTTAATCGTATAAACATAGAGTAGCATATCACAGAGCTTCAACAAACCCAAAGTGGACTCTGTTAAAATGCTAGATATAAAAATGAGACCAGACTACATACACAGCAGACAGATATTACAAATAACAAACAGATATGTGAACAGTTTATGTTTTGGTATCTTTTTGAAGGGGACATGTTTAATACAAATATAATTTACCAAAACTGACTTAAGAAAAAGCGAAAAAACACAAATACATCTATAGTTATTATCTTATTATCCCGGATAAAATGCATAATTCCTATTTTATGAATAAGGACATTGAGGCTCAGAGGGGTAAAGAAAATTGCTTAAAAGTCTGCTGGTTGGAAGGGGTGGAGACAGAGCCAGGTGTGTCTGGATGGAAGGAGTCTTTCTTTGGTGATGGGAGGGGAGGAGCATTGATGGGGCGAGGCCTCTGCTGGGAAATTCCCCGGAGATACCTGCTATCTGGGTTGCTCAATTACCAGACACTTTTAATGCACCTCTAGGAGAGGCATTTGGCACCTGAATTTCCCCTGAAGGTTTCACCATCACCATCTCCAATTAGTGGCACAGAAGCCCTGCACCGCCTGGAGATCTTTCAATGCCTCCCATCCACGGGGAGCAGGATGGAGCAGCTTGAGCCTTGGCCTGCAGCCCTTTGACTCAGCAGCAGCCAGGGCCCAAGAACGCCCAGTGCCTGACTCGGTGCCCGCCACCGCAGCCCAGGTCTCTGAGCCAGGACGCCTCTTGTGAGGAAGCAAGTGGAGGCTTGCTGCAGAGGGTGTGTGGGTGGGTGACAGACTCCTCCCACTCAAGGCCTCCAAGAAGCCCATATCCCACGAATGGGAAATGAGTCTTGACGTAGAAATTATTGTTCTTGGAGGTGGCTGAAGACCTAATGGCTGGCTTAACCTCGATGACTCCTACTGGCTACTGGTTTGCATTCCTTTACCCCTTCTCTTTAGGCATCTAGCTACTGGTTTGCATTCCTTTACCCCTTCTCTTTGGGAATATCACCTTATCCTTTCCTTCTTGGGGTTCTGATGAGTTTGCTAAGCACAAAATCTTACCATCTGTGGCCATGTGACCCGAACCAACCAGAGATCTTCTCTTGGTTGATATATGGGTACTCCTTCCTCCCTCTGGGTTGGCTAAATGGGAAGGATGTCTGGGGTTTTGGGGGGGGACACGTCCACTTCCCTCTGTTTTATGATAGCTAGAGGAGAAAATGAGGAGACTCAGAGGCCCACAAAGCCGAGAGAAAGTAGAGATGTTGGATGATACCATTTGAGCTCCTGGATCCAGACATGCCTGAGGCACAGTTCCCCCCACTTCCCTTAGGAAGTACGAGCCAATATTGTCTCTTTGTTCTTAAATATGCTTGATTTGGGCTTTTGTCTCTTGAAAGCCAGAGTCCTGACTAACACAGTTTGTCTTGGCTTCCCGCTGTGTGTCCCTTCTGAGTGACTCATTTCCCTGACACCTTACAACTCCCTCCCCCAAGTCCTCTTCTCAGGAAACGGGCTGCAACACATTCAACTTGCTGCTTCAAGTTGAATGTTTAGTTTGGCTCTGAATATTTTAAGGATCGACATCATGATAAGGAACCATGAAATGACCCTGAAGAGGTGAGGGGTCAATAATACATATTTGCATGGGAAGGAACAGGCAAAAATAATCACTACAGCCAACAACGACTGAGTCAGTAATGGTGTCCCGTGCTAGAAGTGAATTCACTCATTTCATCCTCACAGTGACTCTCAGTTTCTACTGTTTTCCTGTTTTAGAGACAAGGAAACTGAGGTCATGGTGCTTAATAACTTGCCTAATGTCACAGTGTTAGGAAGTGGCAAAGCCAAGTTTTGATCTCAGAAATTTTACTTCGCAGTCTATGAACTACTGTTTTGACTTAAATAATTAAGTGACTGAATTTAGTGTGGCGATATTGATGGGTGGGGTGGTGGTGGTGATCTTTGTCCAAAATATTCTTCCATATCTTTTATATAGTTTTCTCAATTTAAGGACACAAATGAAAAAGGCAAATCTATTTTTTGTGGGGAGGGTTGCATAGGAAACTCTGTGTGTTAAAAGAAGAAACGAAAACAAACAATAAGCACAAAACAACCCTTTCCATTGCTGCCAGAGTTACCTCCCCCAAAACAAAGCAATGCTGTTCTCTTGGTAAAAGGAAAAACTGTCATAGCTTCCCACTGCCTAGAGGTTAAAGGCTATATTTCATCATCTGACTTTCAAAGCTCTCCAGTCTGGTTCTGACCACTTTCCCCCAAATTACCTCCTGCGCCCCTTCCCCTGAGGCAGCTTCCCAGCACAACTACTAATGGTTCAGCTTGAGAGATCTTGCTAGGGGCCCTAGCAATGTGCTCCCATGGTCATGTGCCTCTATAAAACTTGTGAAAGTCAGGTATTTAAACTGAGATAGGTTAAGTCCATTTTGTCTTCCTCCCTGACATTTGTACTACCCTTCCCTCTCTCCTACATTGTCAGAGTGGCCCCAGAGGCTTTGGGGAATCTGGTCAAGAAGTTGAGTTAGGGATATAATTATTTTGGGTTTGTAGGTATGTGATTTGTAGTCGCTTCCATGGGTAGTTAAGTTATTGCTACTCATTCTGATGGAGAAATCGCTTCCAAGGACACTGGTACTACCTACTCTGCCAACTCATATGTGACATGTGTCTGTTGCAACATGAAGGTTTGGGGCCAGAGGCTATGTCACGACAGGAACGTGTTCTGCAGTGCCCAGAGTATGGAGGTAAAACCAAGTTTGGTGTGGACAAGAGCCAGAAGTTAGTCTGTGGGAATTCTTGCAAATTCCAGAGTTCAAATATGAAAAAATTTGATAAAGGCTTTGCCAAATTTTTAGCAATCCTGAAAAATATAAAAAATATTAGCAAATAGGAAGCAGAGAGACATTTTCCAAATTATCAATAATGAAAGACACATTTTGATGAACCACTGATATTATAACACTTTTTATATTATTTACATGGGAAGAGACCAAGAGAATGAAGCCAAAATAAGTCAGGAAAACAATATTATGGGGTTTGTCAGACCATTAATTAATGCATGATATGGCTATTTTTCTGGATGTTGGGATGTTCTGGTACTTGTTGGCTTTTTAGAATTTATAATTAGTTGTAATTTTTTCTCATTCTAAATGAATATTCCCTTTTGTATCTACATTTTTATTTATTTATCTTAAAGTCATTTTTATTGAGGTATAATTTCTATATGATGAAATGCATACACCTAAGGGGACTGTTTGTGAGTTTTGACAAAAGTATACACCTGTGTAACCACCTCCACAATCAAAATATAGAACATTTCTATCACTCCAGACCATTCCTTCCTGCCCCCTTGCAGGTAACAACCTTACTGTCTCCTGCCCCAGACAAGCATTGATCTGCGTTTTTATCACTAGAGATTTTGCTTTAGAAACTTCATATATGTGGAATCATTCAGTACCCTTTTATGTCTGACTTTTTTTGGGTGTTGGTGCAACATTATACCTCACTTTGGGTTATTCACAATTTATATATTTTTTTCTTAAAAAAGATATTCTGGATCTGGTCTTGCTGCTGCCTGTACTCTGCATATGTCAGGTGATCCCCCTGCCCAATAAACATCCTGTATACACTTCTGAGTCCACACACCCTGGAATGCCCTTCCCTCCTGAACCACTTGGTAGAGTCGGGTTCATCTCTTGCTGTCCAAGCTCAAAACCTCATCCCTCCTGGATTCTTCTAGGAACAATGGAACACTCTTTTCCCTGCTCTGGGAATCATTTGGCTTATACTGCCCATCAAAGCTCATTTTATTTTCTTATGTTGTAACAGATTTGTTTTTTTCATTATTTCCCTCTAGAATCTGAGATTTTTGATGGAGGTAGTGTATGTTCACCAGCATGTGACATCTGCTCTCCTCTGCTCCAACTCACCCTAAGCCAGGAGACTGCCTTATGCATAGCAACAAATGTTCATTGAAACTCTTCATGTGGGGTTAGAGAAATAAAAACAACAATTCTTCTTCAGTTGTAGTCATCACCATTTGGTTTCTCATGTGCCAAGTGCATTGGGGACAGTGGCACTGTTTACTCATCTAATGGGACAGGAGTGAACTGGCCACATGGGGAATTTGAAAGGAGTCCTATTCTATAGACATAGTAAGCTGAATAGTGTTCCCCTAAGGGACGTGTCTAGTCTTAGCCTCCAGAACCTGTGAATGTGACCTTACTTGGAAATGGGGTCTCTGCAGATGTATGGATCTTGAAGTGACATCATCCTGGATAAGGGTGGGACCTAAATCTAATCACAAGTATCCATATGAGAAACAGAAAAGGAAAAGAGCCTTTACAAAGAGACTCAAAGAAGAAGGCCACGTGAAGGCAGAGGCTGCCATTGGTTGATGTGGCCACAACCCTGGAAGATTCAGGGAAGGATTCTCCACTAGAGCCTTTGAAGGGAGCATTACCCTGGTGGCATCTTGATTTTGAGATGAGAGAATACATTTCTGTTGCTTTAAGTCATCAAGTTTGTGGTAAGTCATTGTGGCTACTGAAGGCGACTAATATAGATCTGGCAATCTTAAAAAATGATATATATGAGCTTGCCACAAGTCAGGTGAGATGTGATAGAAAAACTTTGTGGAATTGCAGGTTTGAATGAAGAATGACAACTCCAGAGGGTTTTATACACATTTCAAACTGTCCAGATAGCAGGGTGCAAGATACCCATTGTTTTGAAATAATTTAAATGGTAAAAAAAATCCACATTAAGTAAGAAGATACCATTCTCATCGATCAAATTGATAAATATAAAAAATAGTGATATTACCTAATTCTTGTCATGGTGTGGAGAAAGAAAAGAGATGTTGTCACTCCTGCTGGCAGTCTAAACTTCCTGAACGTTTCAACAGACGTAAAAAAACCTTGACAGGACAGGTACATATTCTTTGACTAAGTAATTCCACTTCTCAGAATTTATGCTAAGGAAATATCAGATATATAAGCAGATACTTATATTCAAGATTATTCACTGTAATGTAATTGTGGAAAATTAGAAACAATTTAATATACTCTGAATGGGTTGATGAAATACATGTTGATACATTGACAGAAATTGAAAAATGCAGACCTCAAAATTTATATTTTAGTGAGATACCTAATAACGTGAGGAAATCCTCATTATAAAATGTTATATATATAATATGAATTATCCCTGTTTTAGTGGTAATACATTTCAGGTAAAAAGAAGGGAAATGCTTTGGTAAAGATGTATAGCTAGTAAAGGCTGAACACAAGTTTCAAACCCAGGATAGTATTATGCTGTTGTGGGCTGACTTGTGTCCCCTCCTCCCCCAGTTCATATGTGGAAGTCCTAACCCCAGTATCTCAGAATGTAACTGTTTTTGGAGGTAAGATCTTTAAAGAGGTGATTAAGATTAAATGAGGTCTTCCTTTACAGCAGGTCCTACTCCAATATGACTGGTATCCTTATAAAGTATCGGAGATCAGGACACAGACACCCACAGAGAGAAGACCATGTAAAGACATAGGGAGAAGACTGTCATCTGCAAGCCAAGGAGAGAGGCCTCAGACTTTCAGCCTCCAGAACTGTGGGAACTGTTTCTATGTTTCACGTCAGTCTGTAGTACTTTGCTATGTGGCAACCTTAGCAAATTAACATATATGCCCAAGAACTTTCCTCATGATGCCATATTTTAATTGTTTGCAGTGGAGCTAGTAAAAACATACTATGTGCTACATATACAAATTCAAATTTTCTAGTAACTACATTAAGAAGTAAAAACAGAAGTGGAATTTATTTTAATAATAAACTTTATTTAATCCAATACACCTAAAATACTCACAGTATTAGTAAAATATTTTGCATTAGTTTTTTTACATTAAGTCCTTATATGTGTGTCAGTGTGTATCTTATATTTATGGCACATATTAATTTGGATTAGCCACATTTCACGTGGCTTAAAAGCTATCATGTTGGACATTATAGGTATAGATAAGCCCTTTCCTTCTGCACAACAGTTTAAAGAAGGTCACCATTTTATTCTGACAATACCGGATCATTGCAAAAATAAATTAAAAAAAAAAAAAAGAACAACCAAGCAGCAATTCTGCTTCAGGATGTCATTTCCAGAAATTTTGTCTTTGCTTTGACATTAGCAACATGATAGCTGACTTAGTTGTTCTTTAAAGGACTAAGCTATTTGGACATTTTGGCCATTAGTTTTCTTCTCTGGCATTAGACTGTAAACATCAAGGGAGTTCAATCATAATCCTGGAAAACACAATCCTGATGTCATAATCCTGAATATTTCAATCCTGAAAGACTGAAATCCTGAAAACATAATTCTGGAAAAAGTAATAAAAAATTCTTCAAAAGATATTTATTTACATTTGTGATACATATAAAATATGACAGAACACTTCAGGGGCCAATTTACACAATAGAATAGGCAATAATAATATACATACTTTTGCAAGCATAAATACTCAAGCATACTAAATATAGTTGCACAAGTACAATTGGTATGAGCAGACAGACTGTATTAATAAGGAAATAGGTCAAAAAGTGAAATGTTTAAATACGCATCACCATGGTTGGTACTTGTGTGCATCCAGCTTTATAACTGTGGTCATTTGAAAGACCTGTTTTTGATGAGATTGATTAAAAACTACAATGTGTCACTCCAGCATAAGCAGTCACTGAAAGAGCTGAGATCTTAAGAAATTTTATCTTTTACAAATGCAGATGTTAAAAAAAGGACATCTCTTCATTTATTGAGGAAATTTCCACATTTTTACACTGAGAACCAGGGAAGTCTATGGTGTAACTCTCAGTCCGAGGCTAAAAGCCTCAACACCCAGGAAGATGTAGGTGTAAGTCCTAGAGTCCAAAGACTGTGAGCCTGGAGTTCTGATGTCCAAGGCAGCAGAAGAAAAATGTGTCCCAGATCTTAGAGAGAGACCATTTCTCCATCTCTACTTGTTCACTCGGGGCTCCTGGCCAATTGGATGGTGCCCATCAACACTGGGGCATACCTTCCCCACCTACTCCACTCAGACGCACACAATAATCTCCTCTGGAAACACCCTCACAGACACACCCAAAACAAAGCTTTACAAGGTTTCTAGGTATCCTTTAATCCAGTTAAGTTGACATGTAAAATTAAGTCCACAAATCTACTTCTTGTCAGCTTGGCACCCATATGCATCTCCTAAAACCATATCTCATTTTAAACAAAGACAATAACAAGGTAACAGTTTCATCTAAAATGATGCAACTATCCTGTGACTGTGATTTTTCAGAACTTTAAACGTTAAGGGTTTTAGATTTTAGGGATTTCGACTTTAGAAATTTTGATCTTTAGGGAGTTCAACATTTGGAATGATGGCATTTGGGATTATGTGTTTTGGGATTATGATCCAGATGCAGGCATCAGATTCAGAATATTCCTATGTCTGAAGGGACAACCTTTTTGCCCCTCATCGCTTCAAGCACATTCCTCTACTAGCTCATTTGTGTATTATTTGTAACAGTTAAGGGGTCACAATCATCCTTCCTTTTTAGATATGTCACATCCCAAGCTTTAATTTGTTGATGATTTGGGACACATAAGCCAGAGCGAACTGAACGGATTCAGATGGCCTGGTACTTCCAGGATCTCATACAAACTTTGCAGTAACCAAGAGTGCAGATGCGTTAAAGAAGACTTTGGAACCCTGAGCCATTGCTGTCAACCTTTTTTGAGTCTTAAAGGGAATCCCTCATTTCTGAATGTATTTGAGGACATGATCAACTGAAGGAGCAGAAAGAAGAGAAAAATGAACTACTATATGCTGAATGTGTACTATATACCAGTCACTTCCTTGGTGCCAGCCAGCAGTGTGTCCGTTGAGCAAAGCATTGTAGATTTCAAAGAAATCAGTTGGATAGATTCCAGTTTAAAATGGCATCTGGCTAGCTATTGCTGCCCCTGACACAGCCTCTCTTGATTTCCAATTAACCTTTCTAATGAAGACACAGGAACGACACAGACTCACAATCATAAAAGTCTGATGCACTTTCCCTCTCCCTCTCTTTGCATTGGCTCAGAGACATAGCATCTGCAGCCATTAAAAAGTTGCATGGCCATCTCTCAAGTCTTTAAGTATTGCTTTTTAAGGCAGCCAAGTCTTGCCATTCTCAATATAACTTTTGGAGATCCATATTTTCAATAAAATGACAGAGTAGAAAGTTGGGGCCATGATACATTGATCCTGGGAGGAACAGACACCACAAGGAAAGTGGTGTGATGAGGAGAGGGGTAAGGGCAGCAGGGCATGGCAGATTTTCATGTATTCTCTTGGTTTTGAATGGCAGAGATAAGATAGGAGGAGTTGGAGAAGATTTCACCTCCACAGAGCAGAACTCCATTAGAAAAAAGCCTGAAAAAAAAGATAGATTTTTAAATAAACTCCCTTTCCAAACACACAAATAAACACATTCCAAATTCTCCACGTAACATGGGATCTAAGAAGAAGTTAAAGCATCTTTCTTCAGAGAAAACTTTAGGCCCAGACATTTTCACGGGTGAATTCTCTCAATTTTAAGAAAGAAATAACACTGATCTTTACAAATTCTTTCAGAACTCAGAGGAGGAAGAAACACTTTTAACTCATTTTATGATACCAATCTATGAAACTATAATGCCAAAATCTGACAGTAATTCCCTCTTCTCTTAATGCCCTGGAAAAAGGAAGGGAGGGAGGGAGGGAGAAAGAATGGAAGGAAGTTACTGTCACAAAATTCTGAATAAGCATATGCTCAAAAATTCTTAAGAAACTATTGCAACACATTTAGTAATATATATATATATATATATATATATATATATATATATATATATATATATATATATAAACACATTATGACCAAATAGGGTTTATCCCAGAATTGTAAAGTTAGTTTAGCATTTGAAAACCCAACAGTATACTTCTACACTGGTGGTGGGAGTGTAAACTAGTACAACCTCTGTGGAAAACAGTGTGGTGACTCCTAAAAGATCTAAAGGTTGACCTTCTATATGACCGTACAATCACCCTTCTAGGAATATACCCAGAGGAACTCAAATCATTCTACAAAAAAGATGCCTACTACTGCCAATCCCTTTCTTATAGTATTATGATAATTGTTCAAGGTCCTCTTATGAGTGAGAATACATGGTACTCAGTTCTTTGTTTCTGTGATGGATCACTGAGTACTATAGACTCAATTCATCCAAGTTGCTGTGAAGTTCATAATTTTGTCCTTCTTTATGACTGCATAATATGCCATCATGTATATGTACCACATTTTTTTTTTTATCCGGTCCTCTTTCAGTGGGTAGTACAGTTGGATTCATGTTTTTGCTATTGTGAATAATGCTGCAATAAACATGTATATGCAGGTATCTTTTTTATAGAGTAATTTGAGTTCCTCCAGGTATATTCCCAGAAGGGGGATTGCAGGGGTTGTATGGAAGGTTGACTTTTATATCTTTTAGGGATCATCAAGCTGTTTTCCATGGAGTTTGGTATTAGTTTATACTGTATCAACAGTGTAGAAGTGTTCCCTTTTTCCTGCATCCTCTCCAGCATCTGTTGTTTTTGTTATTGATGATGGCCATCCTGACTGGAGTTAGGTGGCATCTCAGTGTGTTGTGTGTGTGTTTTAATTTTTAATTTTAAAGGTGGGGTACAATTCAGGGTTAGGTATACAAATGTTCATTATGCAGGTACGCTTGTTGATGAGGTGTGCCCCCATCCCTAGCAGATTCCCACTACTGCCAGTCCTACCACCCACCCCTGGTAGTTTCGCACTACTGTCAATGCTTTTCTTATAGTATTATGATAATTGTTCAAGGTCCGTTTGGTTAGCACTTGGATGGGAGATGGCCTGGGTACCTCAATGTGGCACTTGGGTACCTCATTTCTTTGATGATTAGTGAGACTGAGCATTTTTTCATGTACCTGTTGGCTGCTCATATGTCTTCTTTTGAGAAGTGTCTGTTCATATCTTTTGCCCACTTTGTAATGGAGCTTTTTTTTTTTTTTTTGGCATATTTGAGCTCCTTGTAGACCCTAGATATTAGGCCTTTGTTAGATATACAGTTGGCATTTCTCATTCTGTGGGCTGTCTCTCTGCTCTTGATGGTTTCTTTGGCTTTACAGTAGCTTTTCAGTTTGATGAGGTTTCACTTGTCTATCTTATCTCTTATAGCATGGGCACTTGGGGTTTTGATCAGGAATTGGTTGCCAATTCCAATTTCCATAAAGGTTTCTCCTGCATTTCTAAGGTTCTTATGATTTGAGGTTTTATGTTTAGGTCTTTGATCCACTTAGAGTTGATTTTTGTGTATAGTGATAGATAGGAGTCTTGCTTTAATTTTCTGAATGTGGTCAGTCAGTTTCCCCAGCACCATTTACTTAATAGGTTCTCCTCTCCCCAGTAGTTGTTGGTGGAGGCTCTGTCAAATATGAGTTGGTTGAGAAATTGAGGTTTTGCTTCTGGGATCTCTCTATTCTGTTCCATTGGTCTATATGGCTGTGTGTTTTTTTTTTTTTGAGTTGGAGTCTCACTCGGTCACCCAGACTGGAGTACAGTGGCCGCTCCCGGCCACCGCAGCCTTGCCTGCTGGGCTCCGGCAATCCTTCCACCTCAGCCTTCCGAGTAGTCGGAATTACAGGCATATGTTACCCCGCCTGGCTGATTTTTTGATTTATTGTAGAGATGAGGTCTTGCTGCCCAGGTGGGTCTCGAACCCACGGGCTCAGGAAATCCACTTACCTCAGCCTCCCAAAGGCACGGGATTACAGGCTGAGCCACCGAGCCCGGCTTATATGGCTGTTTTTGTACCAATACTGAACTGTCTTGATTATTGTAGCTTTATATAAAGTTTAAAATCTGAAAGTGTGATATCTCCTGCTTTGTTTATTTTGCTGAGGATTGTTTTGCCTATTTGTGGTCATTTATATTTACATATGAATTTCTGTATTGTCGTTTCCAGATCTGAGAAGAATGATGCTGGTAATTTAATGGGTATTGCATTAAATTTGTAAATTGACTTGGGTAGAATGGACAGCTTAGCAATGTTGGTTCTTCCAATCCATGAGCATGGAATATTTTTCCATTTGCTTTGTCATCTTTGATTTCTTTGAGTAGTGTTTCGTAGTTTTCAGTGAAAAGGTCTTTCACTTCTCTGGTTAGAAAGATTCCAAGTTATTTCATTTTATTGGTGACTATTGTGAATGGGATTGTGCTTTATATTTGGGTTTCTGTTTGTTTATTGTTGGTGTACAGGAAAGCGACTGTCTTTTGCACATTCATTTTATACCCTGAGATTTTTCCAGTCTTTTACCAGTTCAACGAGGTTTTTGACAGATTCTTTTGGGTTTTCCAGTTATAGGCTCATGTCATCTGCAAAGAGGGATAACTTAACTTTCTCTATTTCTCTTGTCCGATTGGTCTAGCTAGCACTTCCAACACTATGTATTCCTCTTGTTCGATTGGTCTAGCTAGCACTTCTAACAGGAGGGGTGAAAGTGGGCAGCCTTGTCTTATTCCAGTTTTCAGGGGAAATGGTTTCAATTTCTGTCTGTTTAGCAGTATGTTGGCTGTGGGTTTCTCATAGATGGCTCTAACTACTTTGAAGTATGTTACATCTATGTCTAGGCGTTTGAGGATTTTTATCAAGAAGGGATACTGGATTTTATCAAAAACTTTTTCTGCATCTAATGATATAATCACATGGTTCTTGTTTTTACATCTGTTGATGTATTTAATTATGTTTATGATCTTGTGAATGTTGAACTAGCCCTTCATCCCAGGGTTGAAGTCTACTTGGTCATGGTGGATGCGTTTTGAGATGTGTTGTTGGATCTGGTTTGCTAGAATCTTGTTGAAAATTTTGGCCTCTATGTTCATCAAGGATATTGGCCTGTAGATCTCTTTCTTTATTAGATCTTTACCTAGTTTGGGTATCAATGTGATGTTAGCTACACAAAATGATTTGGGAAGAGTATCATCTTTCTCGATTGCTGGGAGTACTTTCAATAGGATTAGTATCAGCCCTTCCTTGTATATTTTGTAGCATTCTGCTGGAAAGTCATCTGGTCCAGGGCTTTTTTGGTAAGTAATTTTCTTATGACAAAGTCAATTTCCTGGGTTGTTATTGGTATTTAGGGTGTCAATTTCTTCTTGTTTCAACCTGAGCAGGTCGTGTGGTGTCGGAAAGTCCTCCATTTCCTTTAGGTTTTCAAGTCTGTTTCCATACAAGTATACTCAGTAATCTCTGATGATCTTTTGCATTTCTTTGGGGTCAGTTGTGACTTCATCTTTTGCATTTCTGGTTGTTTTTATTTGGGTGTTTTCTCTCTTTTTCTTGGTCAATCTGGTTGGGGTCCATTGATCTTGTTTATCTTTTCAAAGAACCAGTTTTCGTTTTGTGATTTTTTCCTATGATATTTTTGTCTTCTATGTTCTGTGTTTGGGCTTTTATTTTGGTGATCTGGATTCCTCCGCTGAAGTTAGGGTTTTGGTGGTCTTCCTTTTCCAGCTTCCTTAGGCTATTTATCAGGCTGTTAATCTGTGATCTTTTCATTTTCTTCATGTGTTTTTGTGGAGATATGAATTACCTTCTTAGTACTGAATTCATGGCATCCCAGAGATTTTGGTAAGATGTTTCTTCACTTCCATTTGTTTTCAGGAATCTTTTAATGCCTGTTTTGATTTCCGTGTTGACCCAGGAGTTGTTCAGAATCATGCTGTTTAGTGTCCATGTCTTTGTGGGTTTTGAGGGAACTTTGTTGGTGTTGATATTTATTTTTATTACACTGTGGTCTGAGAAGGTGCATGGCAGTATTTCAATCTTATGAAATTTACTTATGCTTGATTTATGACTGAGGATGTGGTTGATCTTAGAGTAAGTTCCATGTGGTGATGAGTAGAATGTGTATTCTATGGTTGTTGGGTGGAGTGTTCTGTAGGTATCTATTAAGTCCACTTGGTCAAGTGTCAAGTTGAGTTTTGAGATCTCCTTGTTGATTTATTTTCTTGATGATCTGACTAGGGTTGTTAGTGGGGTATTTATGTCCTCAGCTATGATAGTGTTAGAGTCAATATCTTTTTTTGCTTTACTTTAAAACTGCTTTATGAATGTTGGTGCTTATCTTGGGTGCATATATGTTTAGGATGGATATTTCTTGTTGATAAATTGAACGTTTTATCATTATGTAGTAACCTCCCATATCTTTTAAAATTAAAATCTGTTTTATTATTTATATACTAACAACAAATGTTTGAAAAGTGAAATTTTAAAAAACCCGATTGTAGAGCATCAAAACCAAAAAATTACTGAAGGTTCAATTTAACAGTATGTGTACAAGACATCTACACTGAAAACTAGAAAACATTACTGAGGGCAAATAAAGAACCAAATCAATGGCTATTTATGGATAGGAAGATACAATGTTGTTAGGATGCTAACTCTCCTCAAATTGACCAATGGATTCAACATAATCACAACAGAAATTCCAGAAGGACTTTTGCAGAAATTGAACACATTATCTAACATTTATACAGAAATGTTAGTTTCTAGATGCTAAGCACATAGAGTATCAAAAGCAATCTTGTAAAGAGCAAAGTTGGAGGACTTATACTATCTGACTTCAAGATTCATTTTAAAGTTATAGGAGTTAAGACAGTGTGGTTCTAGCATGAAGAGCAACAAACTGATTAATGGAACGGAAAGAAAAAGCTCAGAAATAGACTCAACTCATCAAATTTTTTTTCTAGAGAGATGGGGTTATGCTGTATTGCCCAGGCTGGTCTTGAACATTTGACCTCAAACAATTCTCCCACCTCAGTGTCTAAGTGCTGAGATTACAGGCATGAGCCACTATGCCCAGCCTGATCAAGTACTTTTTGACAAAGGCACCAAAGCAATTCAAAGTAGAAAGAAAAGTCTTTCAACTTATGATACTGGAATAGCCAGTTATTCATATATATAAAAGGATTTCAATTTCTACTTTACACAATATACAAGCCATAGAGTTTTTGTAGAAAACAGGAGAATATCTTTATGATTTGGAGATAGGGAAAGTTTTCTTAGGCAAGACTCATAAAAGAAAAACTGATAAGTTAGACTTCATCAAAATTTGAAACTTTCTACTCATAAACAGACACTTTAAGAAAAATAAGAAGACAATTCACAAACAGGGTAAAAGTGTTAGTGAAACAGACAATAGGCTGATATCCAGGATATGTAAAGAGTTCTTATAATTCAATAATAAAAGTGCAAAAGCTCAGAACAAATGGGAAAATTAATTGGACAGACATTTCACAAAAGACACTACCTGGCCAATAAACAGATGAAAAAGTGTTCAATATCATTAGTCATCAGGAAAAATTCAAGCTGCCAGGAGATACCTTTATACACCCTTCAGTAGGTCTAAAATAAAAAGGCAGACAGTCCCAATTGTTGTCAAGAATCTGAAGCAGCTGAAACATTGTTGGTGGGAACTTGGCAAACATCTGACAGTTTTTCATAAATCTGAACACGTTTCAAATTTTCCTCCCAGGTAATTATCTAAGAAAATTGAAAACATGTGTCCACCAAAAGATTTATAAAAGAATGTCCCTAACAGGACATCATTAATAACAGTAAAACAACTGGAAACATCCCAAGTGTCCATCAATAGGAGAATGGGTAAACAAGTTATGGTATATTAATAGTCATGCAGTGGAATACTACTCAGCAATAAAAAGAAACAAATTATTAAACATGTAACAACATGGACAAATCTCAAAATATTTTGTTGTGTGAAAGAAGCTTCAATATATCTCAATGAAGCTGTTTTAACAAGTGTATTGAGTACCAAATATATGCCAGACACGATATCAGGTGGTGACATAAAAACCAGTTCAGGAGTGTATATTGTATGATTGCATTTGTGTATAGTTCTAAAACAGGCAAAACTAAAGCATGGTTGAAAAAGTCAGAACATTGATTGACTCTGGGTGAAGGGATGGGCATTGATAAAAGAAGAAGCATAATGGAATTTTCTAGAATGATGCAATATAGGTTTGAGTACAAAGGTGCACGCATTTGTCAAAACTCAGCAAGTGAGTAGTTAAGATTTTTGCCTTTTGTTATATGTAAATTTTACCACAAAAGAAAAAAACTAAACAAATGCTGAACTCTAATTAGTGATATGCATTCTGAAATATTTAGGGGGATGTGTACTGATGTATGTATGCAATTTAATGCAAAATGCCTCAAAAAACTCAAGATGGCTTGATGGGTGGATAAATGGATAAGTATGTGATAGAGCAAGTAAAGTTATTGGTAGACTCTATACAACTGCTCACTATAAAAGTCTTTCAACATTTTTGTGTACTTAAGACCTTTAATTTTGACATACTGGAAACATTAAAATGAGATCTGCAAATATTAACTGAGAAAAAAATGAATGGGAAGAATACTATATGCCTAGTTGGAAAGACTGTATATTGCAAAGATGTTAACTAGTCCTAACATTAATTTATACATTTAATAAAATTTCAAATTTTGATTTTGAAAGTGATTTTGAATTTCACTAGACAAAACAAGCATTGTCCCCTACCTCTCCCCAAAAGTAAGAATGTCATTAAAATGTGGAAGTTTGGGCTTCTAGCCCTCACTCTCCCTGGTAGTGTATCAGGTACTCATCGTATTAACAGGTGTCCCCAACCCTCTTCTTTCCCTCCCTCCCCTAGCAGTGCCCAGTGCCTGCTGATCCCACCCTTGTGCTGATGTGTCTAGTGTTCAGGGCCCACTTATGAATAAGAACAAGAGATATTTAGTTCTTTGTTTCTGTGTTAGTTCACTTAGTATGATGGTCTCCAACATGCAGCATACTTTTGTAGTAAATCCTCACCTGTGCCCCACAACTCTATAATAGTAAATGAATTTTAAAAACAAAAAATGTATTTGACATATATAGTTCTGCAGTTAATACAATATGGCATTATGCAACAATTAAAATATAACGTCATGGAATAGGGGTAGTTTTGAATTACATGCTAGAATATCTATGAGCTTAATAGAATATTAAAAATATTAATTGGAAAGGGATGAATTTTTCAATGAATGCTGGAATGAAATCAAGTTAGGGCTTTTTCCAACATCATCTCCCAAATTAAATTATAAATATATTAGAAAGTTAATTTTTAAATATGCAGGCAGTTCTTGCTCTGGGCAGTTATGATACATACAAATCTTACTTAACACAGCATTATGAAAAGATAAGATTGCCATCGAGAAATTAAAATAAAGCATAACAAAAATTCAATTGATTATCAAATGGTAAAAAACATTCTAAGTCTAAGAACAATAGAATAAATCAAAAGCATACAAATAATATATTTGGCCACTGAAAAAACTGAATTTTTGTATCTTCAAAAATATTATAGTCAATGGTAAAAAAGTTAGGATAAAAAACAAATACTGACAATAAATATGGCAGAAGAGTTACTATCCTTAACAGACACAGAGATCTTTTAAGTCAATATATAAACAAAAAGAAAAATAAAGGAAAATTTGCCATAAGACTTGCACATGTACTTTGTTGAAGCATCAAACTATAATGAATCTATAAAAGTCTCTCATTATTATTGACAACTTTACATTAAAAATAAAAGTGTTTTTTTTACATTCACACACACACAAAAAAAACCTTCTCTGTGATAGTTTTGTTAAATTTGTGTTTCCAGTGTTTTGTTAAGGGTGATACAGTGATGACCATCCTTATACATCCTGAAAAACTCTTAATTATTTCCTCAGAATAATTATGCACAATGATGATGTTTCATTCCTTAAGTTGGTTGGTAAGCATGTAAGTATTTTTATATGAATATCTTTAAAGATGTTCAAAATGGTATTTAAAACATTAAAAGTTTTCTGATGCAAGAGACAGAGAAAATGTGTAAAAATACAGTGGCTAGCACTGGGTGATATGATTATGATTTATTTCTCTTTACTTCTTTGTAATTTTTCTTAATTTTCTAAAAATTAAAGAAGAATAAGTTAAACAACAAAAGAGACAAGCAGATTGACAGTAGTGGAAATCTGCCTGAGGAAGCGGGGGCACACCTCAACAACAAGAGTACCTGCACAATGAATATTTGTATTCATGAATTACCTAACCCTGAATTGCATCCTGCAATTTTAAAATAAAAAATTTAAAAGTTAAAATAAAAACAAAAAGCAAAATCAAACAAAACCAAAAAAAGACGAAGTTTATACATTTGAACTGGCTTTGATGTCAGCACATGCTATATATGTTTGGAAGGTATTTGTACTCAATACACATGTTACAACAGCTTCATTGCGATATAACTTGCATATCATATGATTCATTTATTTAAAGTGTACAATTCAGGGGTTTTTAGTATATTTGCGAATATGTTCAGTTATCATCACAGTAAATTCTAGAACAATTTTTGTCATCTCAGAAAGGAACTCTGCACCCTTTAGACATCACTGCCCCATCTGCCCACCTTCTCACCCTTCAGCAAACACTACTGCAATCATAGCTTTGCCTGTTCTGTCCATTACGTATAAGTAGTCTTGTATAACATGTCATATTTTGTGATTAACTTCTTTGACTTATCATCATGTTTTCAAAGTTCATTTATGTTGTAACATATGTCAACATTTCATTCTTTTTTGGTGGCTGACTAATATTCCATTCTATAGATATCCCACATTTTGTCTGTTATCTGTTGATGGATATTTGGGTTGTTTCTAGTTTTTGATTATAATGAATAATGCTGCCATAAACATTTGTGTAAAAATATTTTGTGTGACATACACATATTCATTTTTCTTGGTTACATACCTAGGAATGAAACTGCTGAGTCATACGGTAACTCTGTGTTGAACGTTTTGAGGAACTTTCAGGCTGTTTTCCAAAGTGGTTGCCCTGCTCAACATTCCCACTAGTGGTGTTTGAGGGTTCTGATTTCTCCACTGCTTCAACACTGATGTTTTGAGTTGGGGTCTCACTCTGTCACCCAGGCCAGAGTGCAGTGGCACAATCATGGCTCAATACGGCCCTGATCTCCAGGGCTCAAGTAATCCTTCCACCTCAGCATGGACTACAGGTGTGTGTCACCATGCCCAGTTAATTTCTTTTACTTTTTGTAGAGATGAGGTCTTGCTGTGTTGCTTAGGCTGGTCTCAAACTCCTGGCCCAAGCAATCCTTCTGTCTTGGCCTCCCAAAGTGCTAGGATTACAAGTGTGAGTCTCTGTGGCCAACTTCATTTTCTTCATACAGTCTTTTGAAGCACAAAAGTTTCTAATTCTGATTAAGTTGTTTTAAGCATTCCATTTAAGACTTTGATCTATTTTTAATTAATTTTTGGAGGATCCACCTCCATTCCTTTACAATTGTCTATGCAGCTATTCCAGCATGAGTGGTTGAAAAGACTTTTCTTTCCCTGTTGATTGGTCTTGGCACCCTTGTCAAAAATTGGTTGGCCACGGACACATAAGTTTATTTTAATTTTTTTTGAGTTGGAGTCTCACTCTGTCGCCCAGACTGGAGTGCAGTGG
>NW_007246012.1:73386-121255 GCF_000164805.1 Carlito syrichta
CAGTTTCTGCCTCAGCCTTCCAAGTAGCCGGAATTACAGGCATGCGCTACCACGCCCGGCTGATTACATAAGTTTATTTTAAACTCTCAATTTTATTTCATGAACATGGAACATTTTTCTGATTTTGTTGATCTTCTTTTATGTCTTTTAACAATGTTTTCTAATTTTCAAGGTATAAGTTTTGCTCTTCTTTTGTTAATTTTATTTCTAAGTATTTTACTATTTTTGATACTATTGTAAATTAAATTGTCTTCTTAATTTTATTTTTGTATTGTTATTGCAAATATATAAGAAATATGATTGGTTTTTGTATATTGATCTTGTATCCTGCAACCTTGTTGAAATTGTTTATTTGTTCTAACTTTTAAAACAGATTTTTTAGTATTTTCTATATATAACTTGCTATCTAAAAATAGAAGTAGTTATACTTCTTCCTTTCTGATCTGGATATCTTTATTTCTCTTTCTTTTTTAATTGCCTAGGCTAGAACCTGCAATACAATGTTGACTAGAAGTGAGGAGGGTGAACATCCTTGTTGTATTCCTGATCTTAGAGAGAAAGCATTCAATATTTTTTTTTGTTTGATTTTTGTTTTTTTGGTTTTTTTTGAGTTGGAGTCTCACTCTGTTGCCCAGACTGGAGTGCAGTGGCCGCTCCCGGCCACCGCAGCCTCGACCTGCTGGGCTCCGGCGATCCTTCTGCCTCAGCCTTCCAAGTAGCTGGAACTACAGTCGTGCGCTACCACACCTGGCTAATTTTTTGATTTATTGAGGAGATGAGGTCTTGCCAAGTTGCCCAGGCAGGTCTCGAACCCGTGGGCTCAGGTAATCCACTCGCCTGTCTCCCAAGGCACGGGATTACAGGCTGAGCCACCGAGCCCGGCTAGCATTCAATCTTTCTTTGAGTATGAAACGACTGAAGGCTTGCTTATTCATACATGCCCTTTGTCAGGTTGAGAATATGTTCTTCTATCCCTAGTTTGTTGAGTGTTTTTACAAAAGATATTGAATTACAAAAGATATTGAATTTTATCAGATGTTTTCTTCTACATCTGTTGAGATGATCATTGAAAAAAATTTTTTAGTCTATTGCTTTTGTTTTTATTCTATTGATGATTGCCTTCATTGATTTTCACATGTTATCAATACACTTTTGCTGAATGTGTCCTGTGCTAATAGGTGTGTTTGGAAATGAAAGTGAACCCATGTTGTGGTCTGGGGGGTATACATCATGTGGCTGTTTTTGGAGGGGAAGTGCCCTATATTGGTCTCTACTAGCTCTTTTCTAGTTCTCTTTTCAGGACTGATGTAGTGCCCTGCACCAGTCAAGTCCAAACTTAAACCTTTAGCCAGGTAGACGTGTTTCAGGTTAATTAGGGGCCTCACTCAATTTAGTTCATGGGCTATAATTACAAGCACCTAAGACCTGCAATTTCTGTTTTAATTAAAATAAACAATGTGGAGGGGCTGACATCATACCAAGGCCACTGGTGTGCAAGGAGTTGGTAATTACACCAAAGCAGAGTTTCTTGCTGTGAGGCAGTCTGTTGGGATCTACAGTAGAGAGCTGGGCTTGGCCATGCTGGCGAATATTAATTACTTGTGTCAACCACAGCTCAAACCAGACTGGTGGGTTGGCCGTGGTGATGACGTTAGAACATGCTGCTTTCAAGTTGGAACTGAACTGTGACCTCTGGGGCATGCGTATGAGTGTGTGTGTTTACATATGCGATGTCCCTTTAAACATATTTAACCTATAACATGCTTCCATGGACATGTGCATTGGCATGGCAAATTATTATTTCAACGATTTGTTTTAGAAATTCTCCTGGGGAAGAAATCGCCTTTGCTTAGAAAAATAATAGTTCACTTGACCAGTGTAAGACATGTCTTAACTGCTTGGTCTTAGAAATCACAGGAATTTGAGGATAGAGAAGAGGAGAGTAAAGGAGAGTGGTACAAGGGAGTGAAGGAAAGCAGGCTAGGAAAATGGAGAAAGGGAAAGTCTGGGAAGACCGTGGCCAGAGGAGTTCAAGGACACACAAAAACTAGGTACTTAATAATTAATTTAAAATTGTTTGCATTTTATGATGTCAACTCCCTCTGACACAGCAATCCTTCAGTAAAGCCATGACCATAAATGTTTTATATGAGTGGGGTTTTTTTTGGTGAAGATAAAGGAATGACTTAATTCTGCATTTGAGCAGAAATGCAGGAGATCATACGTGCGGAAGTTAATAAACAGATGAACAGGGAGCCAAGAGTGACTACAGATCATAAGCCTTTCTGGGGCTTCTCAGAAGTCTGGGGCAGGGAGTGGACTTGCCACAGGATGTGAGAGAACGGCCCCATTTGTCTTAGAAAATGAATCTCATTATGGCACTCTGCCACTTGAAACCTTCCAATGGCTCTCCACTGCCACCAGGATAAGGTATAAGCTTATTTGGATGATATGGTAGGATGAAAAATGCCTCCCAAAGATACTTGGTCCTAATCCCTGAAACCTGTAAATGTTCCTTTTTTTCTTTTGAAGATGTGATTAATATTAAGGATCTTGAGATGGGGAGATTATCCTGGATTTTCCGGAGGGGGGCTCCTAAATATCATCACATGTTTCCTTGTAAGAGGGGCACAGAGGGAGATCTTACCACACACAGACAGAAGACAAGAACATAGAAGAGAAGCAATGTGACTGCAGGGACAGAGATTGGAGTGATGTGACTGAGGTCAAAGAAAGTTGGCAGCCCCCAGAAGCAGGAAGGGGCAAGGAGCAGACTCTCTCTTATAGCCCTCAGAGGGACCACAGTTCTGCTAACACCTTGATATTGGCCCGGTGAAACTGATCTTGGACTCTGCCTCGAGAACTGAAAGAGAATTAATTTCTATTGTTTTAGGCCACAGAATTTGAAAAATGAGTACAGATGGCTTCATCAGATCTTCAGAACCTGGTCTTCCCTCCTGCCTCACTGTCCATAGTTCAGGAGACCTTCATCTCTGACCCACACACCTGTATACTCTGATCTCCCTACCTGGACACTCCACTGACCCTGAGACATGCAGCACGCTAGCCCAGTTTACAGATAAAGAAATGGAGCATGAAAGCTGGACGTGCCCCTCAAAACCCTGCTAAGGGCTCTCCAAGTCTGCAGCCCCTCGGGCACAATCTCAGACTGAGACAGTGCTTTCTCGTCCAGTCTCCCTGGAGAAGGCTCCATATCAGGGTAGGTTGGGAAACCCTTGCTGTCTTACCTGTGACCTCACCAGGTGCCCCCAGAGTGACACCTACTTGGGCACAGGACAATAAGCACAGACTTTGGTGTAGGGTGGAACTGGGTCAGGATCTTGTCTTTGCTGCTTGTGTGCTGTGAGATCCTGAGTAAATTACTTAAACTTTCTGAACCTAGTTCTCTCCTCTGTAAAATGGGGCTTATAAAAGTGACCTTTGAGGGTTTGTTGATGTCTTTAACATACATTTGTGGAGCATTCACACTACATGGACAAGTCCAAGTCCTGGCCTTTGTCAGGGTGCTTTCACTTCAGAAACTGAGAGAGTAAAATGAGACCCAGAACAGGTATCCTCTCCCCTGACCTTTCCATATTGTCTGAGGTTCCCTCTTCTTGGGGGGCTACATCTGGCTCACGTTTTAGCATAAGAAAAATTCCTGCAGGGGCAGTTTTGGACAGGAGGAGGCAAATGGGCAGGATGAGGGACTAAGCATGAATTCAGGCTTGGAAGCAGCCCTGAGTTTCCACTCACGCCATCAACCAGAATTCGGTAACTGGGAGGCAGCCATCATCCTTGCAGAAAGCAAAGTTTATAAGTACAGCAGGCAGATAGATATAATGAGCCAGCTCTGGATTCCTTTTCTGGGTTCATAGTACATAACCAGGGACTCTCAAAAAAGGAAACAGACATGAGTCCTGTTAGACACACTCACATGCAAATGCATGTTCACAAACATGCATAAACCTGCCAAGGGAGCTGCCATATTCACAGACACACACAGGTACAAGTGTCTGTGTATACTCACACTTCATATTTTTATTGCATTCATATTTGTTATTTCACAGTCACATTTTGTCTTCCTCTTTCCACAACTGAATGGTTGAAAAAAAAAAAGAGAAAATGGAAGCTCGGAGATATGAAGCTCTTTTACTGAGGTCACGCAGCCTTTATGCAGCAGATTTCAGCTTCAAGCCCCAAATCCCCAAATGTTTTCACCAAATTAAGCTGCCATTCTACACACAATAAACACACACACACACACACACACACACACGAACACACACAGACTTTTACCCACTTGTATAATAAGCCATCATAGTGGGACAGATATGAGCATGGGCTGTAGTCAAATCCTAGTTGTCACTTTATGTGACCTTGAACAGTCACTTCACCTTTCTAAGCCTCAGTTTCCTTATCTGTAAAATTGAGATAATAACAGAATGCACATCCTAGGGTTTTCGTGAACATTAAAGGGGATAATGAATGTGAGGTACTGGGCACCTTGCCTGTCACATAGTAAGTACTCAGTAAGTATTTGTTATTTTTAGTACTTAACAAGCACCTTTCTAGGCACCGGGGATCCCTACCAAGCTGAGTGCCTTCTGCTGGGATGATTCCTGGAATATTTCAAAAGTAACGAAAGAGAAAAGGCAATAAACTGCCCAGCAGGCCCTTGTTCTGGAAGAGAGACTATGAAAGCCTAGGACAGAGGCCCTTGGTGGCGCTGAAATTCCCTCCAGGGTCTACTATTGGGAGACTCTTTTCTAACCACTCCTCAGTCTACAGACATGCATCTGGCTCATTTCAGGGTCCTGAATCTGGGTGGGCCTGGAGAGGCGAGCCTACAGCATCCAGGGCAGCAATCCTGCTGGCATGTGGGACAGGAGGGCCAATCCTTGATTGTCTCATTCCAGAGAATTGCACAAGCTGCTACAAGCTCGCGGAGGGCAGGAGACAGCAGTGCCCCAGACGCTTCTGTGGTTTGTCTGGGCAGAATGTCTCCCTTGCCTGGGCTGGGCTGTCTGCTCCCTGGGGCCACCTTGGGGTCTGAGGAGCCAGGATTTGCCGCCGGGGCAGCCTGTCTCCCCCTTGTCCTGCATACCTCCTCCAGGTCCAAGACCCAGTAGAAGGATTATCACCACTCATAGTGGCAATTTGAGCCCCTTTACACCCACGGTCAAAGGGGGTTTATGGTGCTGTCATGGGGATTAAGTGAGATAATGCATGAAACACACCAATTTTGGCACATTATAGGTGCCCCATAAATGTAGCAGCAATTACTGTTGTTATTATCACTGCTGCTGTCATTGTCATCATCATTATCATCATCATTGGATCCTAAGGCAAGCCTGGGGTTAGAACCAGTCACTAGCTGTGTGATGTCAGGCAAGTAACATCTCTGTGCCTCAGTTTCCTGCAGTGCAAACTGACTGCTCCTTTTGAAAAAAGCCCCAGTCTCATTCAGAGTCTCAGAATCTCTTGCTGAATGATTCTAATAGTCAACCCTACAGGTTTACTTCTTTCAACCTCAGTTTCCTCATCAAATGAATGGACAAATATCATAATTCACTCATAGTGCAACTGAGAGGATTAAAAAAGACAGCACATATAAATTGTCTTGCTCAATGCCTAGCCCATAGGAGGTGTGTATAAATGTGCACAGCTAGCTGAAGAGGTCTGCCTTCTATGCTTGTTTACTGCAAGGAGCTGGAAGGTGAGCACACAGCCTTTGATGACAGCTGGGTCCACAAGGCTCAGCTCTCTGGGTCAGGTCCTGGTTTCCTTTGAACTTCTGGCACACAAAAACACTCAGTCCCTTTGGTGAGCAATTTCTTAAATCATCTCTTAGATGCTGGTACCACATAGAATCCCATTATTTGTCATTTCCTCTTTTCACTAAGAGTGCTTCTTCTACTTGCAAAGCTCACATATTCCTCCGTGCTGGCCACCTCCAAATCGTCTACTATCCTGAGCTTCCTCTTGAACTCTGATTCTAAATATCCAACTATTTACTGAAAATCTGCATTTGGATGTACTAGAGAAAGTTGGAATCCAACTTTCCCAAACCTAATTCATCTTCTCCACAAACCTGTTCCATTTTCTGTCTTCCATGTCTCAGTGATAGCACTGCCAACAACCAAGTCGCCTTAGTTAGAAATCTGTGTGTCATTCTACACATCTTCCTCTCTCATATTATATACACTCTATTTATTCTTCTCTTCTCTCCCCCCCACCCTCCTCTCCCCTTCCTACTTTCCTTCCTTCTTTCCTTCCTTCCCTCCTTCCTTCCTTCTGTCCTTCAATTATTTTAAGTACATTGAGTGTCTACTGTGTGCCAGTCACTGTCCTAGTTCTTGGGCCACTAGGCCATTAAGTCCTCTCAATGTTGCCCCTAAATACCTGAGAATTGTATCAACCAGTTTCTCAGTTACAAATGACAGAATACAAAACTAGTAAGAAATGAGATTTAGCAAAATATGTTGAGTAGCCCCCATGATTGATGGCAAACATGGAGAAACTGACTTGAGGCCAAGTTTCTAAGACCCAGAGCCACACTGCAGATCTGGCTTAATAGTGCAACTTTGATTGTTGCTGCTGAAGCTGCCACTGAGCACAGGATACCAGAAATCTGACTTTATTGTAAATGACCAGATACCAGCACCGATGTTGCTTCTGGGTTGGTAATTTGAGCAATTGTGCTGCCCTTAAAGCTGAATGCCTTAGTGGTGGTTTCCTTCTCCAGCAAAGCTTTAGGAGAGCTTCCAGCAGAGCCAGTTCCTCACACTGGCCACTGCCCAGTTGGAGCATCTGCTTGATGAAGGCTGGTCATGTGCTAGTGGCACAGCCGCGAAGGAGTCTGGAAATTCCTTGTTCTGACTTCTACATCAGAGATTGAAACTCATTATGTCCAATTTTACCCAGCTTGAAGAGGCTGCTAAAAAGGTAATGGACAGCTATCCACATAAAACAACAAATTTCAGGTGAAACCCATCTTGTGCCCACTGCTGGCACTGCTAACGCCCAGGCCCATCTCGCCATCTCTCACTCCTCTCCCCATCATCTGTGTCTGATCCAATCCTCACTTTGGCTGCTGGAGCATTTTATCTAAAGCATATTCTGACACAGACTGCACAGTGTCCTTCTGTGGCACCCGGTTGTCCTGGTACTTCAGCCGTCTCATATGGTCCCTCACAGTTTATCTTCTGCATAGGTCTTTAGCCTCATCTTCTACCAACACACTTAACACACTTTCTTCCTCCCTTCCATCCCTGCCTCCTTCCCTGCCTCTGTCTCCCTCTCTTCCAGAAGAAATAAAGAGGGGGAAAGCCATGACAGTCACTGGATATAGTTTCTCAATGGCATAATAACTCCTCTCATGGGCCCGACATACCTTAGAGTCCTGGAGGAGGGTAGGGAAGATTCTGTTGACTGAAGGCACATACACAGCATGCTTGTGGCTGATTTAGGGGCAATTTAAATAATGACCTTCAAATATTTCAACTGGTCTGGAAATTTCACCACTGGGGCTCAAACTTCTGGGTGCAGCAACTCTGTGTACTGCTCCCGTAAATGGTCATCACGGAGAGGGGCCCCTCATATCTGAGACTTTGAAGAAAGGAGGATTTCTGTGTTTACCTTCCCTCTCAGCTTTCCTCTCTCTCTGTCTCTCTCATCTTCTTCTTAATTTCAAGCTGGGGCCCAGCACTCACTAGGGATTAGGGGGTGAGTTCATCATTCAGTGAGCATGGGCCACCAATCTACAGCAGAACAGGATGAATAATTGTTTCAGGAGCAAAGTCATGACTACAGGGTGTGATCTCACCCTCCATAACCGCAGAGTCAGAGAAGCAGGGAAATTTTCAAAAAGAACCCTTGGTGTTAAAAAAGGGGAGAATTGGGTTAGAAGAAGCCATGTGCAATCTTTCCATTCTGCTAGGAATGACCCATCTCAGGCTGACTGGGGAAAGGAAGATAGCCTCACTGGTCAACCCAGGCTCTCCACGCTGTACCCCCACTTCCTGGCTGAAACTTGCCCAATCCTCCTTGATCCACGACCAGCATAGAAAGTGGTATAAGGTATAATTGTCATATAACAAAATGCACTTATTTTAAATGACCAATCCAATAACGGCAAATGAATATATGAATATATTCATTAACCCATTAACTACCACCACAATCATATATAGAACCATTTTGTTCAGAAAGACATTTCTGAGATGTAGACTGCCGTGGTATGTATCAGTACAGCATTTTGTTCCTTTTTATTGCTGAGTATGATGCTATTGTATGGATTATATCATGATTTGTATCTGTTCACCAGTGGATGGGAATTTGAGTGGTTTCAAGTTTTTAGTTACTAAATGATGCACATCTAAATATTCACACATAAGTCTTTGTATGGACATTTGTGTTTGCTTCCCCTGGGTAAATACCTAGAAGTGAGGTTACTGGGTTATACAGTAAAAGTATACACTGTCAGACTGTTTTCCAAAATGATTGTTCTATTTTATCTCATTTTGCTTTGAACTTGCAGTCTCTGATAACTAATGATCTTTTTATATGCATATTAACAATTTGTGTATCTTCTTTTGAGAAGTATTTTGGCTATTTAAAAAAATTTGGGCTTTTTTTATTTATTAGGTTGTAAGAGTTTTAAGAATATGCTGTATAAAGTCCTTTGTCAGACATGTGTGTTATGAATATTTTTTCCCCATAGTAGCCTGTTTTTTTATATAATCTTAATGGTGCCTTTCAAAGAGAAGACATTTTTAATTTTGATGAAGTCTAATTCATCATTTTAAAAAATTGGTCTTTTCAAAGATTCTGTATAAGAAATATTTGCCTGTCCCAATTTTGTAAAGATTTTATTCCATTTCTTACAGAACTTTTGTAGTTTTAGTTTCTAAAGTTAAGTCTATGATCAATTTTTGGGTTAAAATATTCACCCTCTAGAGTGCACAGTCAGGGGCACTGGGCACAGGCACAGTGCAATGCATTGTCTCCACATGCATTCTTGTGTGCAGTGTGAAGCAAAGAATGAAATTCTTCTTCTTTATATTTATTTATTATTTTTGCATATGCATGTCCAATTATTCCAGTGCCATTTATGGAAAAGGTAATCCTTGTCTAAATAAACTGGCCATATATATGTGGGTTCATTTCTGGACTCTCTGTTGTGTTTCATTGAACCATATGCCTATTCTTATGCAAATATCACACCACTAGGATACTAGTGACTTTATTGTGAGTGTTTAAACCAGATAATGGGAGCTCAAAATGTTCTTCTTTCACAAAATTGTTTTGGCTCTTCTAGGTCCTGTGCATTTTCATATATACTGTAGAATTAGTTTGTCAGTTTCTTTAAAAAAAAGTCTGGCAGGATTTGGATCTGGATTGTATGAAATTATAGCTCAGTTAGGGGTAAATTTATATTTTAACAATGCTTTATCTTCCAATCCATGAAGACAATATAACCTTTCATTTATTTAAATCTTTATGTTCTCTCAGCAAGGCTTTGTAATTTTGACTTTATACTTCTTGTATATATTGTGTTTAATTTATCCTTAGGTATTTCATGGTTTTAAAGTGTATCCATAAGTATTTTGTAAATGAAATTTAAAATTTAAATTTCCAGTGATCTGTTGCTGGGATATACAAATACAATTGATTCCTATATTTTGACTTTGTATGCTGTGACCTTGCTGAATTCACTTAGGCCCAGCAGTGTTTGTGTAGATTCCATAGTGTTTTCTGCTTCTTCATCTATGACATGGGGATATATGAGTGTATTACATTAGAGAGCTGATGTGAAGACTAAAGGTAACACACCTAAAGGATTTATCCCAGCTCCTGACACATGTTTAATAATAGTAACAAAACAGATAGTACTATCTTTAAGGTAGGTAAAATTTATCTATGCTGTCATAAGTAAGGATACGGGTTACTCTTGGGAGGCAATAGTTACCACAAAGGTATAATTTGGGAGATTCTGGGATACTAGGAATGATTTTTTTCTGGAACTATGTGCTGGTTACACAGGTGTATTCAGCTGTGAAAAAACGGCGAGCTATGCACTTATGATTATCTATGTTTTTTGGTATGCTCATTACACTGCAATAACAAGCAAAAACAGACAAATATCTAATATTTTTTGAGCACTTGTTAATCAACTGTCCCTGGTACATTCTCTTTTCGTGGGTGATTTCATTTAACCCTGTGATCTGGGTACTACTATTATCCCCATTTTATAGAAGACGACACTGTGGCTCTGAGACATGAAGCCACTGTCCAAGCTCACAGAGTGAGTAGTGAAGGCTGATGTCATTCCAGTTCTTGTGACCTTCACCACTATGCTTTGTGGTCTCGTGTTAGAGCTTTGTTGGAAACACGTAGACTCTTTCTTTGGTACCTGGGCCTAGGGGCAGGTTGGTAGATTCTGCTTTATCCAGGCAGGATGAGGCAGTTCTGGGCCGGGTGGGTAGGCTTCCAAGTGAAAATGGCAGTGAGGATGGGCTAAAGGGACCCTGGGAAGACTCATTTGGGCCAGCGTGTTCTCTCTCTGCCATCATCCCTCACTGCCAACCTGGTATCTCAGAACCAATCCACTCCCTACACAGACACAGTAATTGCCTGTTCTGACCTAGTGCACAGGGCAGGGGTGGGCAGATGTTTATTTTTCATTAAAAGGTTGTAATGAAATTGTGGGAGGTGATGCCCAGCGGGGGCAGCTGCCTCAGAAAATATGCTGACGGATCTAACCTTATCTACCCCAAACACATGCTTCTAGCACTTTCTGCCACCTATCCACGTCTTGTTTTTTTTTAATCTGAAACTATTAACATTGCTAACCTAAGACTCTCGAGGTGATCACATGAGCTAATGTGGAGATGGGAATGAGAGGAAGCAGGAGGTCAGGATTTAAATTCTCTTTCTGTCACTTATGAAGTAGATTTTGAGCAAGTTTCTTACATCTCCCTGGCTCTCAGTTTCCTCACCTTAAAAATGGGGATATGTTTCCTATCCCGTGGGGCTGTAGTGAGAAGCCAACTTTACGACAGTTATTAAAATACATAGCAGAATCCTGGAGCACGGTGAGTGCTAAGTGAACATCAAAATGTTTCAAATCATACAATATTGTTTTAGCACGTTGCCTTTTTCCTGATGCTGGATCTACAAGATGCATGTCCCTGAGGAGATGCCTCTTGGCTCTTGGGTGGAGTAATCACTTCCAGGAGGCTCTCTTGGGCACCTGCACAGACTTATATTATGTCTACAAGTCCCACAATATGTGGCTGGAATGAACCACATGGTGACAAGCAGCTTCTCTGAATCAGGTGTTTGGGTCTCCCTTCCATACCTCCATCCAATCCCCCACCAAGATCAAGTCCTCTCCAAGATGGCAGCCCTCTTGCTGAAATGTAGCCACCACAGTGCTAGGAGCCAGGCCGGGCAAAGAAGAGGGCTCAGACAGGTCTCTATTTGTGGTCCCAACTTTCCTCTTGCTCTTCCTTGCATGATAAAGGCTATGAGGCGTGAGCTGCTGGGCTTGGGACCTCAAGGACCCTGTGGCCTTACAGTCCTGGTGAAGCTGAATTCTCTAAATTTACTATTGATGAGAATGTGTCATGTGAGCCTGGGCTGACCACAACGTTATGATCTCTTTTTTGGTAACAAGTGTAGATGAGCTGAACCCAGCTGAGACCACATGTGGACTTGTCCTGCTCTTCTTAGTTTCTCCTAATAGGCAATGGCCTCTCTTGATGCCGGGTCTCTGTATATGCAGTGGCCCAGCTCATTCTGCTTGTTGAAACATGCTTTATTTCCCATTTCCTTCCACATTGTCTAATGGGATGTCTCAGCATGGACATCTTTCCGTAGGAAGCCTTTTCTGACCCTATTGGTCTAGAGAAGAGGCCTTTTCTCTGTGTCTCCTTCTGATTCCCCATCACAGTATGGAATTTTGCACGTAGACTGTATTGCAAGTCCTGGTTGCTTGTTGGTGTCTTCCTCTCCCCTTAGAACACCCACAACACAGGACCCATTGTTTATTATTATACTCCTAATATCTGGCGCATGGTAAGTGCTCAAGAAAAATTTGTTAATGAATGAATCCCATGTGGGTGTCCAAATCTTGTTTTCACATATTAGGTTGGAGGCACTCACCTTGAGTATCCTTAACTAGAGAAATATTGCAATGTAGGGCTTTATGAAGACAACAAAAAAGTTAGTAGAGAACATCAAGCTCACATTCTAGATTGAGAAACCTCTATGGGTTACTGGAGGATACTAGTATAGAAGAAACTATCTATGATATAGTATAGGGGATATAAGAACCCTATATACACTCCCGTTTCACTCTCACTATGTGTCTGGTGAAGACGCAAAACTAGGGACAGCTCAGAGAATGTGCTTGGTGCTGGTTCTTCCTGGAGATTCTGCTGACATCCTTGCTTTTTTTGCTTACATGTGTCTGGCCTCACATTACTGGTTGCTTACAAGAAATTCCTAGTTTCTATTTATGTGCTTGCCCAAAGTTGACTTTATGGACCATCAGTGATATTCCTCAATATTCCTGAGGAGGTTTGCTTCCTCTAATATACTCTGGAAAATGGTTGCCTGGCTTTCTATTCTTTTTTTTTAAATTATAAAGATGTGGGGTACAACTCAGAATTAGGTATGCAAACATTGATTATGCAGGTACCCTTGTTGATGAGGTATGCCCCTCCCTCCCCTAGCAATTTCCCTCAACTGCCAATCCACCCCCCCAACAGTTCCCACTACTGCCAGTTACTTTCTTATAGTACTGTAATTGTTCAAGGTCCGCTTATGAGTGAGAACATACGGTACTCTGTTCTTTGTTTCTGTGATAGATCACTGAGTATGATAGACTTTAAATCCATCCAAGTTGCTGCAAAGTCCATATGTTTGTTGCCTGACTTTCTATTCAATGGACCACCTCTCTCCCCTACTCAGTGTGCCCAGAGCCACACTTATGACCATAATCTGGACTTCTAAACCTCCTGTGGTCCATCTACCATTAGAGTCATTGGGAGGAATTAATGAAGAGGATCATTCTTAGCCTGCTACTTATCTGGTAGAAAAAGTAACTTCCTGAGGATGGTTTGAGCTAAAAATGGATTCCTCCACAGGGTGGAAACCTGGCCACTACAGCATTTCATGGTAACTTTATTGACTCTCCCCCTCTTCCACACTCATATGGAGGTCCATCCTGCACTATTCACAGCCACTCTCAGCCTTCCTCTTCCTCTTGACTGTGGTGGGTAGTCTGAGTGGCTCATAGACATTCATTTCCACCATGTTGGCAAATCCTAAACTATGTGCTGGGAATCACAAGGTAAGACACCAGTTGCTGTTTTTGAGGAATTCAAAGTTTAGATACAAAATATTTAAATTAATAAGAATACATGGGACTTGGCACAACGTTCACCATCTGGGAAATGGGCCACCTGAGATTCAATCCCTGCCACTACATAATATGTCTATGTAACATATACATATACTCCCCTTAGTCGAAAATAAAAAATTTTAAAAAAATGACAAATAGTTCTAAAATGTATATGGAACTTCAGGAAGACCAACTGAGGAATGAGGAGTAAAAGGAGAAGAAGGTGGGAGGACTTACATTAAAAAAGAATACATGGGAATTACTTTTAATAGATAACAAGGAAAATGGCATTCTAGGAAGCATGTGCAAAGGCATGGGGATGTAAACAAATCTGGTGTATTCAGGGAACTAGAAGACACCCAAAGTGACAGAACTCAGGGGAACCTGGAAAAAGTGATGACTTGAAAGACTCATGTGTTAGGCTATGGCCAGGGTGTCTGCCAAGCTGCTTGTAGGTGGAAGAGAGCCCTGGGCACACCAGAGTAAATAGTGACATTGTCAAAAGGGTGCTTCAGAAAGTTCCTTCTGGCAGCTGTGAAGGGGAAGGCCTGAAGCAAGATAAGAGCAGAGGCAGGGATGCCAAGGAGAGAGCTGTGAAAATGCCCACCCACAGAGAGCTATTTTCAGGGAGGAGAATCCTGACACAAGCTAGTTTGAGAAAGATCACTTTTGCAAGACAAGTTTAGATTATATACTTGGGTCTCCTAATCATGATGATTAAATGACCCCAAAGCCCCTGGCCAACAAATGCAGATCCTAGTGGCCTGAGGGAGGGAGGGTTACATGGCAACCTCAGTCTATGGAGTCCTGTGAAGGGTAATAACTTCCACATGTTCTCCACCCTCCCATTCCTTACTAGGATTCAGTCTCATCCCAGGAGCTTCCAAATAAGCTGGAATTGTAGACTCTTTAGTTTCTCAAGCATACCAGTGACACCTGGTTGCATTAGCAGAGAAACTTTTGAAATGTTCTACCTTTTAAGTCATTTGAACCAACATTAGATAATTTAGTCACACTACTCTGGTTAACATGTCTTACTGCTAACCTTGAACAAATCCTTCCAATCTCTTGACATCAGTTTCTAAAGATGAGATAGTTTCTCATCTTTCTCCATACAAAAGTTAATTGAAGGCTTTTCTAGCCTTATTTTCTTAAGGATCTTAGCTCTAGGTTCCTGGACTCACCCCCTTCAGGACTAGTAGCTGTGACTGACCTCTTGACCCATCCTTTGGCAGTATCCTCCTGAAGCTCATGTCATGTTCTATCCGAACTTCCATAAATGCATGCTATTTCAGCCACAAGAGTCCATCTGATGTTTCCTAGATGTACCTCCTCCTTTCTAAGTTCCATGCCTTTCTATACATTGTTCCTGCTGCTTGGTTTGCCCATCCTTCCAGCACTTGACTCTGCTGACCTACTACCTTGTTGACCTCTCAAACTTCATGTGGTGGGATATATAAACTCATTGTCTGTTTTCATTTTTGTTGACTCAAGAGGGCACTCATTCAGACTCTGGAGAAATTTTGTATGAGAATTTTGTAAATGTGGTAAGGATGTGGGTTGTGTTTTTACTTGTCATGGAAAAGAAAAGATGGAATATGGGTGTGTGTGAATAGTTGATGATGAAAACTTTGCCAAGGAACTGGGTGTGGTTTCCAATACTTGGAAGATGGACTTTTGTCCCTGATTCTCCTGCACTTCAAACTCTTGATGTTTACTTCATGACAATTCCTTACATTTCAGTGTTTCCAAGAATTTATTATGAGTTCCTGTTGCATTTCAGAAGTCTATCTTTGGATTCCATGACCTTCTTCAGGCCAAACTTCACTCCTGACTTTTGAATGTATACCCTGTCTTCTGGGAACCTACTCTTCTATGTCCTGCAGCTCCATTAACTCAGCAAGTTCCAGCCTGAAATGATCCTCTTTCCTGCCAAACTTGCTCCTCCTCCTCCCCTGTTCCCTGTTTCAGGAATGACACCATTCTCCACCCAGACACCATGTGTAGAACCTGGAGTCCTTCTGGACTCCTCCCCAATCCTCATTCCTACAGCCATCAATCACATCATCCTGCTTGTTTGTCCCCTGAAACTTGTATAGATTCTACCATGTTCTTGCTAACCCAATGACTCTTCATCAAAGTTCAATTGGTGCCAATTTCAGAGACTCCACATCTCCTACTTTATATTTAGAATAATCTTCTCTTATTTGGCTTTTGATTACCAATATTCCCCTCTTCTAGTTTGACTTTCTCACTGCTGTTATAGTGATTCTTCTAAAACTTTAATTCCAGCCATGTGTGTCTTCTACTTGAGGTCTTTATGCCTTATAGTATAGAGTTAAAATTCTCAAGCTCGACGTATGAAACCAGTTCACTCTGGCTTTGTTCTTATCCCCAGCTTTCTATCTGACCTTCCATAAATGCATGTTATTTTAGCCACAGGAGTTCATCTGATGTTTCCTAGATGTACCTTTTCCTTTCTAAGTTCCATGCCTTTCTACACATTGTTCCTGCTGCGTGGTTTGCCCATCCTTCCAGCACTTGACTCTGCTGACCTACTACTTTGTTGACCTCTCAAACTTCATTCTTACCACTCTTTACATACCTTTGCGCAAGCTTCACTGCGGCACTCAGGACAGTCATCTCACCCCAGAATAGGATCCTTACCACATGTCAAGAGGTTTCCAGGGGTGGTCATGACTATCTACTCCAAGGACTTTTGATATGGCCTTCTCACTGATTCCTTCTCTTATAGATGTGTGTGTGCTCCTCTGGGTTTGTCTTAAGCTGTATGGACAAGGGACAGGCATTCTTTGTATAAATGGGACAGATATTCTTTGTATAAATAGAACTATTCTTCTTCCTCTTTCCCTAAGCCTCTCACTTGTGTTCTCACTGGTACCTGTGAGTGGAAGGCATTAATGTGATCAACAGTGAACAAAATCACATTCTAAAAATGCTGACTGTGGATCAAAGAGTTCTAGATATGGTTGGAAGATATGTTTTTCTGTGTGTAGATTAAAAAATTCTGAGTGGTAAATTTGACATAACTGGAAAATGAATTATCATTCATGCTTTCTTACATATTCAGAGTGAGACTTGCATTTGTAGTCTTCATCAGTGAAGCTTAGTACAACGCTTGAGTCAAAATACTGAAAGTCAGTATTCATAGATGGCATGGTAGATGACGCAGCACTGTGAGTAATGATGGAACTGGCATTTAAAAATGCTACTAAGGTACTGCATAGGAACAGAGACATATATTGTTCACAAACAAGCAGGTTCTGAAACATTATGGCATTATGAGTAAACATAGCATTGCTACTTTTTTCTCAAAGTGGGATATATAAAACCAGCTAGAATAAGTATATTTGAAAATGAAAATGAAGTACACAAAATGATGTGTATTAGGATTCACCAGAAAAACAAAACGGACAGGAACTGGCACATGTGACTATGGAAGTTAAGAAGTCCCACAGTCAACTGTCTCAAACTAAATACCCAAAAAGCAGGTGGTGTAATCCCAGTCTAGGTCTGAAGGCCTGAGAACCGGGGGAACTGCAGGTGCAGATTCCAGTTCAAGGACAGAAGAAGACTCACGTCCAGGTCAGTCAGTCAGGCAGGAAGAAAAAAGGGTGAGTTCCTCCTTCCTCCACCTTTGTATTCTATTCAGGCCCTCAAGGAGCTGAATGATGCCCACCCACATTGGAGAGGTCTATGAGCTTTCTTGAGTCCATGGAATCAAATGCTAATCTCATCCTCACAGACACACCCAGAAATAACTTTTAACCAGATATCTAGGTGCTCTGTGGTACAGTGAAGTTGATAGAATTAACCATCACGAGATGGTACCTGGACATGAATAGGAAGAGATACTAAGAAGAATCTTCATGTGCATTGATTGGACAATAAGCAGTTGTGTTATGAAAAATATATTTGTTTATTAAAAGTATCTTCTTCTTTGTCAATTTCTTTAAGTCTTCCTTGATAGATCACTATACTTCATGTTAGCCCATGGATTCTCTAATACATTTCTAAATTAAATTAATTATATGACAGGGCTACCCCAAAACAATTTTCTCAGGTCCCTGCGCATCATAGGAATAGTTCTACTCTGAGAATGACTTTGTATATATTTTTGAAATGCCTCTGGCTTCACCAAGGGAGTATTATGCTTGCTGCCTAGCTTATAGCTTATGTTGAACTTTCTTAAGGAACCCTCCAAATTTGGTAGCTATCTGTCCATCTGTTTTTGAGAAATGTGAAAATAGGAGTTTAGGCAAACTGAAGAAACTTTATGTTCACTAAAGGTAAAATGCCCAAGAAAATTCAGTAAAAGCTTGCCCACATGGTACTGCCACCAAGACAACCAGCTATGCAGCTCTGTGGTGGTGAGCAGGTATTATTGCCCTAATTTTAGAGATAAAGCTTGCACTGCTAGTGAGAGAAGTAGGTAGGATTCAAGTGCCCATAAAACTGATTTTAACATTCATGTTGCTTGTATTGCATAATTCTGATATGGATGAATTATAAAGCAATGTGACTCCATAGCAATGTGACTTGGATAGGCATGGGTTTTAAAAACACAATTACTAAGAAAAAGCACACAGCCAAACGCCTAGAGAAATGACCCATGTTTGTAAGAACCATATCAGAAAGGTTAAACTCAAGAGAGTTAAAGCTTTTACAAAGATCACTAAAAAGAAAAATGAGGGTTTTTACTGTGCTGTTTCAAGATAGATGGTGGGGAATGAAGAGTCCACAGCATGAGGATGAGGATATAATGTTGACAGTTATCAGAGAGATCATCAAGCTGCTCAACTCATCAAGGCAAAGGCCTTTAATCTGAAAAGATTGGAACTCAAGATAAGAGATAAGAGAAAGGTGAACACCTCCTAGCTCTTAATTAATTCAGCTCTTCTGTCGCACATGAATTATGGGCCAGGGTCCTGAAAGGACTTGCAGTCTTATTTGAAAAACTGGGAGGGAGAGGGAGCCAAGAAGACTTGGGATAGACATGTCTTATCTTGATCTTCAAAGCCTGGATTCTAGAAATTATGGGCTCCAGGCCAGTCTCTGAACTAGAAGTGATTATTTAAATGATGTAGGGGTTATGTGTACTTAGAAAGAGAAGTAGGAGTCAGTTTGGAGCCATAATAGGTTCACCAAGAACTAGTAATTACAACATATCCTTATTTCTCTTTAAAATAGAGAAGCTTCCTAGACTGGTGTTGTAGATATTTGTTATTATTTTTCATCTCCCCACCATTTGGATTCACTTGAGGGAATTCTTCCCTTTATGAATCTTGTAAGAGGTGGAGCCCATCTTCTACCATAAAACTAAAAATGCGACATGCTCAGTTTCCCAGCCTCCTATGCAGTGGGATGGCTCTGGCAGGTGCTCTAGATCTGGTTAATCAGAGTGGCCACCCATGACTTGAGGTTGGATTTTAGAAGTGCCAAGTAGAAGAGACAGTGGGCAAAAAATCAACGATGCCAATTGAGTTTCCAGGGATAGTGGTATCAGCAACATTCAAGGCAGAATCTTTTGTGCATGCGAAAGGGTCTGAAGGGCACTAGCAACAATTTCTGTTCAGATCAGTTATATAGTATGACTAGTGGGGGGCTGTTTTCTGTTCGATATCTGACCAATTCTTCATCCTTCCAGAGGTATTGTGAGTTTCAAAGTAACTTTTCAACAAGTGCCTTCTAGGTCTAAATCAGCCAGAGTCACTTTCTGTTGCTTGCAATGAATACTTCTGAAAGGTAAGTCTGGTTAATAGCACAGACAGTGTATCTTGACTGTAGCAGACATTTGTCAAAGACTCTCCTGTTAAAATTAAGGACAAAATAGAGAATAATGGAATGCAAGATATTGTAGTGAAGTGGATAGGATGTATACATCCCCAAATGTTGAGCAATTTATCCGAGTTGATCTCTAAAGAAGTCTCTAATGACTGCTATGGAAGGCAGAATGTGGTTTCTTCAAAGATATCCTCATCCTGATCCCCAGAAACTGTGAATATGTTGCATTAGGCTACATAGCAAGAAGAATTAGGTTGCAGATGGAATTAATGCTGTTAGCCAGCTGTTCTTAAACTAGGGAGCTTATTCTGGATTATCTGGGTGGGACCAATGTAATTACATGGTTCCTTTTAAGTAGAAGAGGAAGACAGAAGAGAGAGTCAGAGAAAGGGGTATGATGATGGAAGTAGGATCTCAAAGATGCCACATTATTGATTTTGAAGAAGAAGGGGGCCATGTGCTAAGAAATGTGGCTGCCCTCTAGAAGCTGGATAAAATAAGGAAACAGATTCTCTCCTAGAGCTTCCACAAAGAATGCAGCCCTGCTGATATTTTGGTATTAGTCTAGTGAAATTTGCATAGAATATCTGCCCTACAGAAATGTAAGATAACAAATCTGTGTTTTTTAAGTCATTAATTTTGTTATAGCAGCAATAGGAAACTAATACATGTTCTGAGTGTTTCTGCAACTGGTTTTTCTGGTGGAGTGTTTTATTTATAACATGGATTAATAGTTTTCAAAGTATACTGGGCAGAGTCCTAAGGTTCTAATGAGGTGGCTCAGGGCTGCTAAGAAGAGGGAATAGGTAAGGGAAAGGCAGAGGCATTGGGTATCTGTACTACCCATTCAGACTGCTATCAGAGCAACACTGCTGTTATGTATTTCAAATAGTGGGATTCTAAGAAAAATGTTTGAAAACCATCATTAACCTCCTAGATGAAGGTGTTGTCTTTTTAAATAACTAATGATAACATTTACTGAGAATTTTTATTTCAGACACTGCAATTAGTAGCTTATATAAATTATCCTATTTAGTCCTCCTAATAGCTATAAGATGTAGGTACCACCTTTACAGATGGGGAATCTGAGGCTCAGAGAAATTAAGCAATTCAATCAGGGCCTCACAGCTTGTAAATGGCAGAGATGGTGTTTTATCTTAGACTGTCTATAGATGCCCCTAGAGTCTTCACTCTTTGGCAAGTGGATTGAATTTTTTATTGGAAAAGAGCTGATTGGAGTTCCATATAGGTACAATTCAGAAACCAAATGTATTTTGTATGATGGAAGACATTTATTCGGAAAAGAGTTAAGAAAACTTGTATCTGGATTCAAAAATGCAGTTACATCACAGAGTGGGTATTTCAAGGGAATCAATCAGGTTATTGTTTTCATTTGTCGCAGAAAGTTATTTCCATTGGGTGGAAGGTTACTACCTTCTGGGTGTGCTGCAAGTCTAATATTATAGGCTCCTGTGATAAGAAAACAGAAACATTGTGAGCTCTCTGTTAATGGGAGCAATCAAGAAAAGAACTAATTTGGATGGGGAGAAGTTGATTTAAGATCCCTTTTAGATATAAGATTCTAAAATCTAAGGGTTACTGAGTATAAGACCAAATGTCTGAAAGCCTTAATGTTTGTCTTTAAGCAATCTTATCTTCCCTAGACTCACCTGGCAAAGGAAATCCTAGACTGACAGATTTTGCCTCAGGTGGGACACTCAACCTATGGGGCTTGAGTTTTATCTCAGAGGAAATGGGAGCTATAGCAGGTGTTTAAGCAAATGACCTAATATGAGCAGATTTGTATTTTTGAGAGATGAGTATATTAGAGGAGGATAAATTGGATCTGAGAGAGAGAAATTGTTGCAAGGGCACAAGTGAGAGACAAACACATTTCTGGGCCAGAGTAGACAGAACCAGAAGACTTGGGCTGAGAGGAGAAAAGGAGGGTGGAGTCCAGGATGGCGCCCAGGTGAGGGCTGGTCTGGGTGGGGTTGTCCAGAACGGGCGGTGCTGGTGCCTGCAGGCTGCAGGAACACTAGGGCACAAGACGGTCCACAGGGAAGCTTGTCTGGGGAGGAGCCCTGTGGGAAGTGGGTCATAGTCTTGGACAGTTCCACAGATGGGTTAGTCAGAAGTGGGTCAGAAGCTCGAGGTTGGGTGTCAAGACAGGTGGAGCCCTGAAATCTCTACCCCGCCTGTGATTTAGGGAACATGTGAAGGCAAATGAGAACCTGACCATGGCATGAGCCTGGTCTTTGAGTGGGATATGGACCCCTCTGGGTGAACTGAAGGCAGGGGAGGGAGAGAGAGACAGAGAGAGAGAGAGAGAGAGAGAGAGAGAGAGAGAGAGAGAGACCGCCTGCCTGCCTGGCTGTGAATCCCACTGACCAGGAAGCCCAGTATCACTACCATCCCATTCCTCATCCCCCTAATGATTCAATATTTACCAGACATGAAGGAAGCACAATTGTGGGATATAAGTGCTCTTCCCAGAGAGACTTCAACAGCTGCTGCCTCTCTCTGGTCTTCAGACTAAACTAGTTCACTCTCTACAGAAATTCAACCACCTCTATCTATTACTCTAGGACCAGCATGTTTCCCCCAGGTAGTGTTTTGATCTGGTAGTCTTGTAATTCTATCTTTTTAACATTCTAACTCTCCTTTCCTGCACATGACCTGAGCCCCAGGTTTATTATCTGTAAAATAAAACTAATAGTAGTGATTATTATTGCACAAACAGGTAATGCATATAAAATTCTTAGCACCTACTAAGCACTCAATGCAGGTTAGTTATTGTTGGGGGGGGCGGGGAGGAGTTGCAAAACCAAATCATGAGGAGTTAGCCTAGAACTCATAGAGCTTGACCAGGCTTTGTAGAAAGGATGGTAGGGAAAAGAGAGAGACATAAAAATGAAAGTGAGGCCAGACCCCAGGAGAGCAGCGTGAAGACAGTTTGGGAGATATCAAGGCCAGAGGGGAAGGGGTAGTCCAAGACCACATTACTTAAATGTGCCAGCTCATGATTTTATCCAGCCTTTGAGTCTGACTCCCAGGTGACCCCCAAGCGTGCTGGCTCAGGACAGAGTCAGTCTGTATATGTCTATGGCCCTGCAGTCACCTGGAGGTCTGGAAAACCTACTCCTATTTCTAGTTTTTTCCACTTACATACTGTATAACTTTGCCCTCTTTCTGTGAAATGTGTTCAGCTGTAAAATAAGAGAGTGGACCAGTTTGTCTCAATAATCCCTCCCACCTCTGACAGAATGCGGAGCCAACTCAGCCTGACCCAGTATTCTCCCTGACAAAGAATAAGTCAGCTTGAGTGACAATTTTAGATAGCCTGTATTGAGGACCTACAATGTGCCAGACCATGAGTTAGGCATTTTTACATCTGTAAATATATTTCATCTTCAGGACATGTCTACAGCTAAGGGGTTCTGTGTTCCACATTGACATTACCTGTAGTATATCATCATTTATATTTATTTTCATGTCTTATTGTGTTGGTTGAATGCTATAATCCTTCTAGTGCCCATGAGTCCTCTCAACACTGACTCTCATTCTCTTGCTGAGCCCCAAATTGCCTCCGATGATGATCTTCCTGATTCTACTGTTCCCTTTTCCCCCTTGTAATTCTTTCCTTTATCATATCCCAGGGGGACAGATCTTATCTGTTCAATACGACAGATACACTCACTGGCTATATCATGATCCTAGATGTCGTGAATCAGCGTCCTCCTAGTACACAGAAATTTGAGATGAGGGATAAATCTTAAGGTATGGAGTTGGCAATCTGTGTAAGGTCAGAGACCATTCAAGCAGATTGAGTTCCAGTGGATAATAATAATAATGACTAATATTAATTGAACATATATTTCTGGCATTGGGTTAAATGAGTGGTTCTCAAGTAGGAATGATGCCAGGAAACTTTTGAAAATGTTTGGAGACATTTAGTTGTCACAACTGAAGGTGAGGTGCACGACTGGCCTTTAGAGAGTAGAGGACAGAGACCTTGCTAAAGTTCTCCAATGCACAGTATACTCCACACAACACAAAATTATCTGGACTGAATTGTCCATAGTGTTGAAGTGGAGAAACCCTGGATAAAACTTTCTTTGTGTGATATCTCATCTGATCATCAAACCAATCCTGTGAAGGAGGTACCACTATTATCATTACTATGTCCATTTTATAGATGGGGAAACTGAGGATTAGACAGATAAAACAATTTGTCCAAGTTCACCAAACCCTAAAGTGACAGAGTTAGTCTCTGGTTCCAAGTTTGACTAACTCCAAAGCCTGTGCATACTATTACTCTGCTGGAGACTAAAGGGTCAGCTTAATGAAGCATGTAGGTCAGGACTAAGACTATGACCTGGGGACTGATTCTCAGAGGTATCTGAAGAGCCCAGGGCTCACTTTAGACTAGGAATCTAGTCTTGTTGCTTTTTCAAGAGAACAAACAATGGTTTCTTAGCCCCTTTCTTCTGGGAGCAGGGTCTCATGGGGTTCCTTGGATTGATATGGGGGTTGACCTTGATTTTCTTAGCTGAGCTGAGCCAAGGAAGGCGGGCCCACCATCCCAGTGACTTCAGCATCACCGTCCCATGACTCTGACCTCTGCAGCTTTGGAATCAAGTGTAGGGAGGAGGCTGGCTGACAACTGGAGACACATGCTCATGGTCAAGTGAGTGATACGGCAACTGGCCAGGAGTCAGGTCTCCTCCTCCAATTTGTCTGCAAACAAACTCAGAATATCAGCACAGCATGAAGTTGACAAATGTGCAGACACAGGCCTGGCACATAGTAGGCCCCGATAGTGAGTGAATGAATACATCAAGAGGGTGAATAAATACACATTCTATGAGGTCAAACCTTGGAACAGAGTGAAAGGGCTGGGCATGGGTCAGAGAGGGGAAGGCAGGGCCAGGCCAGTGGGGTGATACTCTGGTGATGGGACGATGCCAAGTCCTCAGGAGGGGCCAGCAGAGCAGCAGCTGGAACTGCAGCTTATAGCACACAAGCCACGGGAGGCTCCCTGGAGGTCGTGCTCCAAGCACCTTGGGGGCTTGACTAATTTCTGGACTGCATCGTTGGAATGCTTTGGCAACCAGACTTTAAACTTAGTAACCTCCAGCCTCAGGGGAAGCAGAGCTGGCCCCTTCCTCCTAGGACCTCCCCTGGGTGATGGTTGAGGCCACGGATGGACTCAGGAATTTGCCTTATTGTTTTTGAGGTGGGAGTAATTCTCAATATTCTGGTTTCCTCTTTCTAGGCCCTTTCAAAGACTATATTTATGCAGACAAGTGGACTTCATGAGATCCAGAGGAAGCAGCTAAAGTCACATCACTCTGGATCTTTGTTGTTTTGTTTCCTCTATGGAGGAAAGAAGAGGAGGAGAAGAAGTGAGAAAGGAAACCGAAATCCACTGAAGGTTTACTTTGGTTGAGAGCTCTTCATGGTCACATAAGGGAGGTGATGAAGGGCTTTGCCTCAAAGCATGGTGTCAGATAGACCTGGATCACCAGCAACTTGGGTAGGTGTCCTAACCTCCTAAACTGTGATTTACTCATTGGCTCATTGGCAAAATGGAGATGTTTATACCAACTTTCTAGAGTTGTGATAAAGACTTAATGAGCTAACGCACAAGACGTGTTCAGCCCAGTGACTGAAACAAAATAAGTGATCATTGAATATTATCTAGCACTATTACTATTTTAAATGAGATACTCTCAATGACAATGGGGGGACTTATTTCCATTTTATGTATGAGAAAGCCAAGGCTTGGAGGGGTAATTGCAATGCAACTTTGCTCTCAGTTCCTCTAGCAAGTCATGGCTGGCCTCCAAGGCCAGGTCAGATGCCCCTTCCCTGTGCTGCCTGAGGCCCCTGCACTTCCCTCTTGGCTTTGATTGCACCACAGTGTGAATGCCTGTTCAAAGTCATGGTCCCCACTGCACCATAGGTTCATGAGCACAGGCTCTGGGACCAGAGACTCCTTCCCTGCTGTGTTCTCAGCACCTAGCAGAGTGCCTGGGACAGTTTATAGTGACTGACTGGCAAGTAATTCAAGACTATTTGTTTTAGTGGTCTGAATGGTTTTGTTTCTTTCTTATAGAGAAGGGGAGTGTGTGTGTGTGTGTGTGTGTGTGTGTGTTCTTTCTTAGGAATTATGATTAGAGTGCGTGTCTGGGGACATCCTTTAGATCTTACCAGGTCTCTTCTCTTTGGCATAGCAACAATGGCAAACCCAGTCTATTTTCCCTACTTTTGCTGCCCCCCTCTTTCCATCAATGTCTAAGGAATTCAGGACACAGCATAGGATTCTGCAAAAAAAAACCACCAACAACAAATATCTCATCCATCTAGAAGGGATCGGGAGTCAGTTATATACTTCCTTGGTGCAGAAATATGTAAATTACAATGGATTCATGCAAGTTACAGAGAAACAATGGCAAATTTCAGCATAAGGCTTTTAATCTTTCAACAACCCAGTTTATTTCTTCCACTTTTCACTCCTAGCTTATCCAGTTCTCCCATCTCTCAAGAGGATTGCTAAATATGGGAACTTGGCCAACTACTGGAGAGTGAGCCCAACTCCATAGAATAGTCATTTTCCTCATTCATTAATTCACAAATTTGTTCATTCAGTGTCTTCAGCATCCATTCTGTGCCAGGTGCTGTGCTAAGCTCTGGACGTACAAGGCTGCATACAAGAAGACAAGTCTCTGCCCTCTAGAGTTTAGAATCGTATAGTCACACAAATGAATCTGTCATCGTAAAGAGATACAAGTACTTTAGAGGAAAAAAATAGCTTTTTGAAGACTTGTCCTAGGCTGGATGGTCAGAAAAGACTTTCCCAAGGAAGTAAAACTGAGCAGGGATCTAAAGAATGGCTAGGAGGTGACTAGTCGTTGGTAGTGGCAGAACATTCCAGACAAAGAGACTGAAGTGCAAAATCTTTGCAGAAAGTTGGAACTAAAAGAAGGGCATTAGGGCGAGCACATGGAAGTTGGATGACCACAGGGAGTGAGCCAGGCTGGACAGACAGGCAGTGCTAGACTATTTGAAGCCTTGCAGGCTAAGGCCAGGATTTGGTTCCTATTCTAAGAAAAGTAGATAGCTTAGAGGGGCTTAAGAAGATATAGGATACCATTTTTTCAGTGTTTTAAAATAAAGATCATTCTGGCTGCTGTGGGGAGAATGAAGGATGTCTGAGTGGATGTGGGTAGACAAGTGTTGAGACAAGTGTGATTGCCTAGGGAGATCATGATTGTTTGGACTCAGTGGAGGTATGGAGGTGGGGACCAGAATGTGGGCTTAGTGGTGAGCATCAGAAGGATATTGGGCTTGAGGCAAAGGGTGTTGCCAATGGAGACCTCTATGCTTCTGGTTTGGCAACTGGAAGGAAGGTGACCCGACTGAGAGATACCAAGGACAATGATAAATGGTGAGGTTGGGCAGATGTAGGGAACCTAATGATGAACTTGGCCCTGGACCCAAGAAGCTTCATGCTGGGGTCTCTAGAGAGTCAATTCTGAAACTCATTTAAGTCATTTATTTTCTCAGTTGTTCTCAAGTAATGATCAGGCCATAATCAAGGCATTTGAGTTCCCTTTTTTTTAATAGTTCGGATTTTGAGTAAGAAAATGTGGTCCTCCCCATAAGATGGGATCCTGGTTCTACTCATCACCATTGTTAAGGAGATATAAGGAAATGCCACTTGAAAAGGCTTCCCATGAGCCCTGAGGCAACGTCTCCTCTCAGAAAGTGGTCTCTGAGCCTGGGGCTGGGAGAGGTTTGTGTCACCTACATAGGGGTAGTAGGGAGGGTTCTATCAAATCAGAGTAAATAAATGCTTATCCTTCTTTGATAATTTTTGTAGTGTCATTCATCTGTTTATTGATTCCTTTAGCCAACTTTTATTGAGCTTACTTTTTTGGATGCTGAAGAGGCACAGAGAATAAGACAGACAGGGTCTCAGCTCTTGTGGGAATTGCATTCCAGGTGGGGAGACAGGCAATAACCAAGGAAACAAACTTGCAAAAAAGGTAGTTTTCAATGTTTGGAAGGCCTCTTTGAGGAGTGACATTTGAGGGAGACCTGATGAATGAGCCGACCAGTCATAGAAGGGACTGGATAGTGATTGGGGGCAGCTGTGGGATCAGCTGTGTGTGGGTACCGCAGATGCATTTTGAGGAGGAGTAATAAGACCAGGGTGCCAGCTCAGATTGCAAGGAAGAGAGTGATAGGGGATGAGATTGTGGAGGCCACAGAAGCAGATTCTGTAGGATTTTGTAGACTATGGAAGATTTTGCTGTAAGTGCTTTGGGAAAGTACTGCAGGTTTGCAATCAGGGGAATGATCTGTTCTAATTTGTTACCTAAAAAGATCACTCTTGCTGCCATGTGGAGAATGGGTTGTTGGAAGGTGAAGAGCAAAAGTAAGTCCGGTGAGGAGGATTTTGCAGTTGCCTCTGGGATAGATACTGAAGCCCGGACCCAGGCGTTGGTAGTGATCATTGGTTCTCAAGTTTACTTCTGTGGGCTTAGGTTGATGACAAATGTCCCATGACCAGAGGGACTCTGTAATTAATTCTGTTATTCATTGCTTACCCTAGCTACCACTATAGCTATTTTGCAAAATGAAGAATGATGAACCGGGTCCAGTTGTTACTTAGTATCCATGAGGAATTAATTTCAGGAAACCCTTGGAAACAAAAACTGATGTATGCTCATCTCCCTTATATAAAATGGCATACATTTACATATAACCTACAAACAACCTTCCGTATACTTTGTTATCTCTATAAGAGATGATTTATAATACCTTATATAATGTAAATGACATGCAAATAGTTTTTATATGGTGCTGCTTTATATTTGTATTATTTTTAATTAGTTCATTTTAGAATATTTTTGATCCATGATTGGTTGAAACCATGTATGAGGAATCTTTGGGTACAAAGGGCTGACTGTGTCTTTTTCTAATAAGAGATATGTAAGTTTGATTTCTCTTATCTTTTAGCAACATTGTTGTTTTTTTTCCACCAGCCAAGTCATTGACCCATGAATGATTTGTGTTAATCTTGGGGAGACCCAATAATAGAGACATACAGATGTACAAATGGACACTCCTCTGAGCATGCTCTTGAGTTTGGTTTAATTGGTCAAAGACTTTTAGGTTTGGAGAAACATCCCTGGAAAGTTGAGCCGCGTTTTTAAAGTCATGATTTATTTAAGAAAAGCCAAATAGTTGACTGTGCCTAGCACATAGTTCAGGTGCTAAGGAATACTGATTTGGCAGGAGGGATGTTGGAAGACGAGAGCAGAAAGGCTTTGATAGATAGGATTTGGCAACAGAACTAACAAAGGCTTTAGAGCAGAGGAGTGACATTCTCAGACGTATGCTTTAGAAGGATCACCCCACTGTAGGGAGGAGAATGGAGTAGAGGGTGAGGCTGGAGGCAGGGAGCATGAATTGGAATAATCTCAGGGGACATGATGATAGTTAGGTGGTAGAGGTGGTGGGGCCTGGTACCTGGTTGGATGTGGAGGGAACAGGGAAGAGGCAGAATGATTGGGAGAAGGACTTCTGACTTGAGTGACTGGAAGGGTGGTGATGATGTGGCAATAGGTTGTAATATCTACTAAAGCACCTGCTTCTATATTTTATAACATAAATAGGAAGATATTGTGAATTGCAAACATTGCTTCAGTTCTTTCTTACTCCTGTATCTTTGCTCCTTTGAAATATATCTTTATAGCTCTTGCCATCAAAAGATGGAGTCTGTTTCTCCACCTCCTGAAGCTGGGCTGCCTGTGTGACCCACTTTGGCCAACAGACCGTGGTAGAAGTGATGTTATGCAAGTTCCGAGGGTAGACCCGAGAGGCCTTGTGGACTGTACCTCTCTTTTGGAACCCTGCTAAGCTGTCATGTGAAGAAGGCTAGCCTGCTGGGTGATGAGAGACTGTGTGGAACCGAAACATGCTTTTCCAGATGAGGCCCTCCTAGGCCAGCCAGGTCCAGATGCCTGAGCCACTGACCAAAGAAGATACATGGGTGAACCCAGTTGAGAACTCCTTAGCTGAGCCCACCCCAAATTGTGGGTCCACAGAATCACATAAATGACTGTTGTTTTAAGTCACTATGCTTTTGGGTGTCCTGTTAGACAGCAAAAGTGAAGCGATACTGATATTAATGAAATAGAGGTAAAGGCAAAATAAATTTACTTTTAATGATGGCATGTGTTGCCATTATCCTATTATATAAGATAAACTTTGCTGAACTCTCCAGGTGCTGCTGGAGAACTAAATTAGAATTAAGAAAGCCCCTTGCTTAACCATCTCATGAAATTATTGGAAATTTTGTTTAGTGAACCAGTCACTGTACATTTTCCCAGAAAATGCGTTTCACCCCTTTGATGACCTTATTCCCTGTCCCTGTCACAATGGGGTTGTGCTGGATTTGGATGATGCAGAGTGACCAATACTCCTGATTTGCCTGAGATTCTCCTGAAAGTCCCCCATCCCAGGACACCCTTCAGTCCCAGGTGAGCCTGGATGGTCAGTCACTCGACCGCTGCACTTCACTTTGCTGTTTGAAAGGCAGCTGTGTGCCCACATTCACCCACTGGCTTTTGGTGATAATATAGGCTTCACTGTGGCCTGTTTTATAGACTGGAAATCCGAGATCCAGCAGGCTCCAAGTGCCCGCCCAGCTCACTGAATGAGAAAGCAAAGAAGAGGGGTTGAACCCAGGTCAGCCTGATGCTCGTGTCAGAGCCAGCTGCTCCTCTACACCTGCTGCTTCTGCGGAGGTCACGACAACCTCTTACTACTGTGCCATGAAGTGAGGTACTGCATGTCAGACCTAATCTCTGGCAGTGTAAATACTTCTCCATTTTGAAGTTGTACAATCACATCCAGTGAGGTCCGACACCAGGAGAGAATAGCCCATGGCTTACGCTATAGCCTACTCTATGTAGAGGGGTGATTCGGGTCACTGGCAACCCTGACCCAACTCTCTGAGGCCAGAAAATCTGCCATCTCAGATCTGGAAATAACAATATGAGACTCAGCTCCAGAGAAAGGCCTCAGAGAATCCAGAAAAAGACAAGACGTGGGAGGGGACAGGGATAGGAATAGAGAACTGGTTTCATCTCTTTCAAGAACCTTGTTGATTCTTTATCGTGAACTCTTTGTTTAAAAAAACCCATTTTTTATACATTCAGAATTCCAAGCTGCTGAAAATTTCCTCCTGTGATGAGACGCATTCAGAACAAAACGTGCGGCCTGATTTGTCTTTCCCCGAAATCAAAGACAGTATTCTAAAGAGACTGCATTTGCCACACAAAGGTGGCAGATGTTTGCTGAGATTATAGCTGCACAAGCATTCCGCACATTCAATCTTGGGAGCATTTTGGTTTTTGAAAGAGCAACAGTTTTGTGTCATTCCTGGATGCCCAGGAAGCTTCTGGTACCTCCAGTGTGAAGCTCCAGTGGGGTGTGATGAAAGCGGGCTTGCTCACCTGGTCTTCTGTGCTCTGGGTGTTCCGAAGAGCAGTTGTAAGTAATATGGAGTCAAAACACAGTGTTTGTAGGATGAATCAACTTATCAAGTGCTCCTTTACCATCCACATGTACCCAGAATGGTGCTAGGCCTTCTGGGCAGGAATACAGGGCCTACAAGGTGCTGCAATTCTAATTCTTGCCTTCATGGACTTTCTAGTCTAAAGACTTTCTAGACCCACACAATAAGAAAGCTGATTCCAGAGCTGAACGAGTTTTTAACTTCCCCAACATATTTGCCCTCTCTTGTTCCCTACTCTTGATCTGCTATGCTGGAGATCTGACAGTCTCCCATATTTCATCCTTTCTCTTATCTCTGGAATATAAACAGTCACAGAGTCCTGCATATTCTATCTCCAAATGTGGAACTCAAAACCCATACTCTTTTTCCATCTTCAATGCAGATTGAATCCCTTCTCTTCATACTTATCCATACTTACGCCTGGGAGCTAGTAGATGTTAGAGTCACCTACAGAGTCTAGCACCTATTTGACATACATGGACTTTCTTGAATAAACACATGAATACATAGGCAATGGTGTAATTGATGAGATATTCCTTAGCCACATCTCATCATACCCTTCAGACCTTCTGTCTGTCTTTGTTGGTGCATGTCTCATTTTTTTTTTTTTTAGCATGGTGAACTCCTATCCATCCTTCAAGACCCAACACTAACTCCTCCAAGAAGCCTTCTCTGACACCCTCTGCCTGTGTGGCTTATTCACTTCCTCCTCCATGCTTCTATAGCATCTTGTGCTTGTGCACATAGGAATTAATACTTCAGTGACTGTATCTATTTTTTTTCTTGTTTGTCTCTTCCAGGAGACAGATTTAATTTTACACTTCTGTTCTGTCTGCAATTTCTGCTGGAAATAGTGTTGAGCTGGATTCTAAGGGTAGCTTCTCATTGTTTTATCGTCTGATTCCTGTCTATCAGAGGGAGCAGGCTCATTTCCTCAGCAGCAATAAATCTGAAGAACTTGCCATCAGTAATAAAAGCTCATGTGTGGTTCAGCTTGTGCTGGCTGGTGTGGCTTTGAAAATCTTAAGCCTGGTCAGTTTAGAGGGGCTAAAACTTATTGAACTCAAAGTGCCAGTAGTGGAGGGCCTTAAAGCTCTCCTTCAGCCTTGGTCTCTTCCGTGTGCTAGATGGTTGATGGAAGAGCAAGTTCTCTCCATTCATAGCCTACTCTATGCCAGACAGATACTAGGCACAAGGTACTGTACTCTGATGGTGAAGGGTGTGCATTTTAGGTTTAGAAAGATTGAGTTGGAATCCTCACTCCACCACTTACTGACTGTATGATTTGGGGCAAGTTACTCAGTCTCTCAAAACTCCTGTTCCTTAAATTATGAAAAGGGATTCATACTAAAAGTCAACCTTTGTAGAACCCCTATTATTGTCAACTATCATATTTTATTTTTATTTTTGAATGTGGTAAAAATGTATAGCCCGAAATTATTTTAAAGTGCACAGTTCAGTAGTGTTAAGTACATTCACATTGTTGTGTAACAGATATTCAGAACCTTTGCATTTTGCAAAACTGAAACTCTATATACATTGATCAATTCTCCATTTCGCCCTTCCCCCAGTCCCTGGTAACCAGCATTCTCCTTTCTGTCTCCATGAATTTGACTTCTTTAGATACCTCATATACGTGGAGTTGTACAGTGCTTGTCTTATTATGACTGGCTTATTTCACCTAGCATGTCTCAAGGTTCATTCATAGTGTATTATCTGTTAAGATTTCATTTCATTTTAGGGCCGAACAATATTCTATCATATGTATATATCATATTTTGCTTATCCACTCACCTGTGATGAATATTTGTGTTGCTTATATGTCTTGGCTATTCCACTTTTTAACTATTGGGAATAATGTTGTTTTGAACATGAACATGCAAATATTTCTTTGAGATCCTGTTTTTGGTTCTTTTGGAGATATATCCAGATTGCTGGATGTGATAATTTTATTTTTAGTTTTTTGAGGGATCACTATATTGTCGTCGATAGCATTTTTACTGTTTACATTAATACCACCAGTGCCAAATGGGCTATCTCCACATCCTAACTAACATTCATTCATTTCTGTTTTTTAATTGTAGCCATCCTAATGAGTGTGAGGTGATATCTCATTGTGGTTTTGATTGAATTTTCCTAATTATTTGTGAAACTGAGCATCTTTTCATATGCTTATTGGCCATTTGTATGCAATGTTTGAAGAAATGTCTATTTACATTCTTTGCCCATTTTTAATCAGGTTGTTTTAGTTGAGTTGCAGTTCTTTGTATATTCTGGATATAAACCCCTTAACAGATATATTTTTTGTAAATATTTTTTCCCATTTGCTAGGTTTTCTTTTTACTCTGCTGATTGTGTCTCTCACTGCACAGAAATTTAAAAATTAGATGTAGTCCTATTTATTGATTTTTTTTCTTTTGATGCCTGTGCTTTTGGTGTCATATCCAGAAAATCACTGTCAAATCCAATGTCATGAAGCTTTTCTAATGTTTTCTTCTAGAATTTTTAGAGTTTTAGTTCCTATGTTTAGGTTTTTATTCCATTTTGAGTTAATTTTTACACTTGGAGTAAGATAAGGATATAATTTTGTTCTTTTGTGTGTGAATATACCGTATTTTCAGTACCATTTATAAAGAAACTGTCCTTTTCTCACTGAATGCTCTTGGAACCTCACTGAAGATCATTTGACCGCACACAATGAAATTTATTTCTGGGCTCTTTATCTTATCCCATTGGTTTACGTGTCTGTCTTTATGTCAATACCACGCTATTTTGATTACCATCGCTTTGTAACACAAGTTTTGAAACCAGGAAGTGTGATACCTCCAACTTTGTTCTTCTTTTACAAGATTGCTTTGACTATTCAGGGCTCCTTAAGATTTCTTACAAATTTTAGGTTTGATTTTTCCATTCTGCAAAAAAATGCTGTTAGGTTTTTGATAGAGATTGCACTGGATCTGTAGATCATTTTGAACAGTATTGACATCTGAACAATATTCAGTGTCCCAATCCATGAACATGCATATCTCTTCATTTATTTGTGCCTTTAATTTCTTTCAGCAATATTTTGTGGTTTTCAGTGTACAAGTCTTTTGTCTCCATGGTTCAGTTAATTCCCAAGTATTTTATTCTTTTTGATGACATTGTAAATGGATATATTGTATATTCTGGATATAAGCCCCTTAACAGATATATGATTTGCAAATATTTTTTCCCATTTGGTAGGTTTCCTCTTTACTTTGTTGATTATGTCTCTTGCTGCACAGAAACTTTTTGATATTTCATTGTTACTATATAGAAATGCAATTGAGTTTGTGTGTTGGATTTGTCTCCTGCAACTTTGCTGAATTAGTGTATTAGGCAATTTAAATGTTTTACTTGTGTTATCTCATTTACTCCTTATAGCCATCCAATGAGATAGGCATCATCACTACTCTCATCTTATAGATGTGGACACTGAGGCACAGAGTGCTTGGGTAATGTGCCTCAGATTAACTGGTTGGAAAGACCTGTCATACCTTTCCTGGAGAGAAACTCAGACATCCATTACTTTTAGTCATTGGTCAATTTCTTATGAAGAGTTTTGTAAAAGCTATATGAGTTAGTTTCAAAAAATGCCTCAGTTAAAGCTCTAACTACTCAATAAGTGACAGATTTTTTTTTGAGTTGGAGTCTCACTCTGTCACCCAGACTGGATTGCAGTGGCCACTCCTAGCCACTGCAGCTTCGACCTGCTGGGCTTCAGCGATCCCTCCACCTCAGCCTTCCAAGGAGCTGGAACTACAGGCGCGCACTACTACGCCTGGCTAATTTTTCGATTTATTGTAGAGATGAGGTCTTGCCAAGTTGCCCAGGTAGATCTTGAACTCACGGGCTCAGGCAATTCACTCACCTCAGCCTCCCAAAGGCACGGGATTACAGGCTGAGCCACAAAGTCCCGCTGATTTTTTTAATACTTAAAAATAACTTCATTGTGCAAAATGAAGACTCATACCATTCCAAGTAAAAATAAGAGAGATTCTCATCTAAGTCATATTGTCGCAAAAATATTTCAATTATAAGGATAATCCATTTTTTTTTTTTTTTTTTTTTTTTTTGAGTTGGAGTCTCACTGTCACCCAGACTGGAGTGCAGTGGCCGCTCCCGACCACCGCAGCCTCGACCTGCTGGGCTCCGGCGATCCTTCCGCCTCAGCCTTCCGAGTAGCCGGAATTACAGGCATGCGCTACCATGCCCAGTTGATTTTTTGATTTATTGTAGAGATGAGGTCTCGCTGCCCAGGCGGGTCTCGAACCCGCGGGCTCAGGCAATCCACTCACCTCAGCCTCCCAAAGGCGTGGGATTACAGGCTGAGCCACCGAGCCCGGCTCGATAATCCATTTTTTATATCATAAGCATTAAGGAAGAAAAAGACTCCTTATAAAGACTATAAAGATTGGCCATCTACAAATTTTTCTTTTGCTCTGCTAAATGAAAGAGACTCTACAGGATTTTAAAGGGAGAAGTTTGGGACCTAAAAATTTTTAAGACTTCATAGTAGAAACAATAGATAGACATTCTTAGAGATCCCAGGGCTATTTTGATTTATGCTAGAGAAGTAAAACAAATCTATGTGAAGAATATGAGAGTGGGGGAGTTAGAGTATAAAAGGGCATGTCGTTCTTTTACAAAACTTAGACCCCAGATTCAGAAACCAACTGGATGCTTTATTATCAGGTATTTCTGTACCCTTGAACCCTCCCCACTTGGCCCTCACTACTTCCCACAGCTGTTCTTCTGCAACTTCACTGAGACCAAGAAATATATTTCTCTAGTTTTATATGTTTCTTAATACAGGCTGCACATTTAATTCAGGAAAGTAGGAATTGGTAGGCCCAAAGTGATTTGTGGACTTGTATGGGTCTCACAATTATTGGGTGATATTGTGGAATTTCCACTGAGCTTGCCGAGACACAACCTCTGCCTGACACCAGAAGCCACTAGACAGAGCAGAATTGGGATGGACAGATCTCTGTACCAATGCTGCTATTTACCCTGACTGCTTGGATTTTCTGTGGTTTGGGGGCTGGTGGGCTGTATCAAGAGGCATCTATAGGCACCTGTTTTTTCTCTGATGCCCTCTTCTGGGCAATACCAGAGTGAGACTGTGAGTCCTAACTTGATAATCCCTGCAAGGTTGCAGTGCAGAACAGAGGCCCAGCCTTCAAAGGCCATGCCTGGCCCTAGAAACTTCCTGCCTAGCACTTTTCTTTAGAGAAGTACCTCAGATCCTTGGTTAGAAAACCAAGAGTGAGCGAGTCTTCCTCTTTCAAGATAGCCCTCTCTACTGACCAAAAGGCCAAGACAAAGGGAAAGATTGAGGTAGAAAGGGCCCTGACATGTCACACTCATGGTTCTGGGCTTGCTTATTTTAGAAAAGGAACTCTTTCCCATGGTTAGGAGAGAAGTCAGACTTTCCTGTTCCTCTTGGGCAGGGCATGAAGCAATTTTCAGCCCTGATGTTGACACCAGGTCATACCCCTAGACCTTCTCTCCTAGACCAGGCTCATTGGACTTCTGAGCTCCGGCCTTTCCAACATGAAAGTGACCAGCTGAACATAGCAACAAGAACCATTCATGGCCTTTGTAGAGTGGGAGAAGCAGCAGCGAACAGAAGCAGGAACCCAGACTCTGGGGCCACCCAGCTTGGCTTGTCCTTCAGTTTCACTGCTTATTGACTGAGAAGACTCAGACAAGTTACCTAATTTGTCTGAATCTCAGTCTCCCCACCAGGAAAGTGGGAGAAATAATGCTATATACACAAGGGGATTGTTTTCAAGAAAAAAATGGGAAAATCTATGTGGAGAGCTTAGTGCAGGGCTGGGCACATAGTAAATACTTCACAGACATTTGTTACTGTCAATGTTATTGAAGATTGTGTCTGAGTCTTTAGTTTGAATAGTCATCTGAACACACAGTGTACAAGAGGCAGGATTGTGCCCCTAGAGAGGGAGGACTCTGGATTCAGTGAGAGCTAGGTTCAAATCCCAGCTCCATCAATTACCAGTAAGCAGTATGAACTTGGACAAGTTATAGCTTTTCTTTGAGCTTGATTTGTCATCTCATGCTTTCCTTGCTTGGTTCTTGTTGAGGGGTGTTGGTGGTGAAATAGTGTACATTATGTGCCAGGTATATGGTGGATATGCAATGATTGCTCCCATTATTCCTATGGAATCAAGTCAAATCTAGTCAATGAACGGTCTGAACCTTTGCAGGTCTGACCACCATCACTAAACATGCAGATGCCTTGTTTGTGTGTAGAGAGAACTAAATGGAAAAATTAGGGTCAAAATAATTTTCTTGGTCTGACCATTCACTTTTTCATACTCCCAGTGCCTGACACCATACCTGATTTATGTTAGGTTCTCAATACATATTTGTCAAATTAAAGAAAGCTTTGTTAATGCCATCATAGCTTTGTATAAGCAGGGTTGGCTCCATAAGCAGGACACCATGCTTTGAAGGACCCCATGACATCTTGAAAATCTTAATAATTTTAAAATAAGGGCTCTTCACTTTTATTGTGTTGTCTTGTGTACAGACAAATGAAATGTTGGTTGCATATAAAAAGGGTCACCTTTTCCTTCTGAAAATTCTCCATTGGCTTCCCATCACACTTAAGAGAAAATCCAAGCTCTTTATATGACTTACCAGGTTCTACTTGTTCTGTGGCGGGCCTGTCCTGTTGATCTCTGTGGTCATGTACACCATACACACACATCCTAGGTCTGTTCCTTAAACAGGCCGGGCCCTGTACCTGATCCCCAGACCATTCCATGGCTTGCTTTGTCACACCATTCCTGACTTAGCTCCTAAGGCACCTCTACAGCGAGTCTCCTCCCCACCTCCCTCTCAGCCACTCTCTCTTATTAGTCTGCTTTACACTTTTCACAGCCCCTGATGCTTTCTGAAAGGAGCTAGTTTACTTATGTGTTGACTTGTTTATTTTCTGTTTCCCCCAATATACTAAACTTGATGAAAGCAGCCATCTCTCTGTCTTGTTTCCCAAAGCATTGCACAGCCCTTGGCACATAGTGGGTGATCAATACATATTTATTGACTGAGTAATGAATGGACTTGGTAGTGTTGGGATTATCATAGTAAAATGCTGATCTCCTGGGACTTTCTCTGATAGGAAGGTGAGAGCAGACAGAGTTGGCACCACATGCCTAGGAGGGATGAGAGTGGCCACATGGTCCCACAGCCCTGCAGTTGAGCAGGTAGCTGCCATTCCCATGCTTGTCTGGCAACAGACACAGTGGAGGGCTGGGGATAGGGCTGAACTCCTCAGCCCAGTCTTCAGAGTCAGGTCCTTCCAGTGAAGTCTACTCTGCAGGTGGAGATGTGGAAAGGTCTGGAGAGCTGGGATGAACCAAGAGATGGGAAACAAGAGATTGATAGCAATGGAAATGTTGGATTAGAGGCCACTTCACCTAATGTTCCCTTTTACAGAAAAACATATTGAGATCTAGAGAGAGAAAAAAAACTTATTCTGTAATAATAACAAAATAGCAAAAATCCAATCTAGTCCAAACTGGTAAAAATAAATGAAACAAACAAAAGGGGGGGGGGCAACAAAACAAAAAAGTGAGAGGCAATATGGTGTAGTGTCAATACATCAATATGATCTTAAATGAGTTAATATTTATAAAATGCTTAGGACAGTTCCTGGCACAAAGAAATTGCTCTGTAAGTGTTCTAAATTGATTGTGCTCTTTTGCTGTCCTAGGAAATCTGCAAGCTTTATTTAATCCTCTCTGTCACTTTATGAGGTAGGTGCTATGATGATTTATCCCCATTTTACAGATGAGGAAATGAAGGCTTAAGGTGGCAGAGCTGGGATATGGTCCGTCTGACTGAATCCAGGGCTGGGTTCTTGGCCACTGTCCACATTGCAGTCAGGGGCAGAGCTGGCCTGGCATCTCTGTGCTTTTTCCCAGTGCCAGGCCCAGGACTGGCCTGAGTGGGAAGTGCTGCTGATTCACATGTGCTCTGCTGGGAAGCTGCCTTACTCATTGGCTCGTTCATGCCTCAAGCATCCTCTGCCTCTGCTCTGCTCAGGCTTTGTGCTGGGTGCTGCAGACAAACAGGCATCTCTGGTGCATTAGGGCAGCAGGCTCCAGGCTAGAGGGACTGCAGGAAGGTGGGACACATGCTAGAAAGTCAGTGAGCAAAGGCTTGCTGAGCCTGCTTTCCTCCAGGTCCTTGGCTTCTCCTAGGCAGAGAGTGCAGCGAACCTGGAGGCCACGAATGGTTGGGATCCTAGATGTACCAGAACAGATCAGGCAAACCTTTCAACCCAGGTGGCCTGCTCACCTTTCCCATGGAGGCTGTACATGGAAGACTGTGGTAGAGAGTGTTGCTGGCTTGGTGCCTGGGAACCCCACCTACCAGTGGGCCAACAATCTGTGCAGAGGAAATGAAGCCCTAGCATGGGCCATCCCTGGGAGCCCAAGTGCTTTCCCGCAAGGATTCCAGATTCATCTTCCTTATCACTGCCTGACTTCTCCAGTCTGGAATCTCTGGGCCTGTTCTGCTCTGTTATATGTTGTCCCACCCTGTCATAAGCACCCCAACAAGCCTGTGGGATTAATGCGGGTCATTCGAGGTGAATGTTCCCTCTTCAGTCCAGAGCAGAAATGCCCAACCCTGTGGCATCATCAACTTCATTTACCGATTCATGCATGTATTCATGCATTTATACATTCATTCAACAGTTACTGAATTCCTATTGTGGGCATTGTACTGGGCTCTAAGAACACACTTGAAATAAATCAGTCATAGCTTCCAACCTCAAAGAACCCACATTCTAGAGGGCTAGCATAAACAGAGTAAGGGAAGGAGGAAAAATAATTACACATTTAAAAAGATGCACAGAAGTGATATAAACTTGTGATGTGAATTGGAACTGATTTATGTTAGCTTATGAGAGCTCATGAGAGCCAACTGTTAAATTTTTAGGAGTTTTGTGTGTTGGTTGTTAAACACAGCCATTATAAAAATTTAAATTATGTAAATGTACAGTTAAATACATAATATTAAAATCAAAACCAAAATGCATCTTTCTTAGTTATTTTACTATTATCTATGCTCTTGAGGTTATTTACTCTTACTGTGTCTGTGTGAAGAAAATACTATATAATAGTGCATTACTGTGCTTCTTTTCCCAGCTACATATTTAGTGACTTCACACCGTTAGCTTGATAATGACTATGATGGAAATATTTACACCATGAAAACTGGCAAACACACCAAACCAGGGCTTTTGTTTTTCTTTGAAAACTGGTTGTTAACTGTTACCACCACATACTGGGACGAGAGAAAGAACACAGGGGAATTTGACTTCAGATAGATTTGTCAGGGGAAGTCTTGCTAAGGAGGGAACCCTTTTTCTGAAACTTGAGGGTGAATTGGAGTTGGCCATGTGACCCTGTTCATAAAGTTTCATGCAGCGGGAAGAGCCAGGGTGAAGGCTCTGGAGCGTGGTCGTTTCTGGGAACAGACAAGATACCAATATGGCTGTTCATGAGTGCATACAGCTATGACCAGATGAATAAGGGGGAGGGGAGAGGGAGGTGAGGTTGGACAAGCAGGCAGGGGCCAGTGATGTGTGGACCATCAGAAGAAGTGTGCATTTTACTTGAAGCACAGCCAGAAGCCATAGAAGGGGTGTGCAGCTGTCTGTTGGGGAGTGAGTTCTGCCTGACTCCCACTCCAGCGCCCTCCATATCTTTCCTCATTCTGCTCCACGGCTTTCCCCAGAATAATAGGGAATGGAACTGGCAGGAAATGAACTCTCCTGGGGGAAACCTTCAACCATGAAGCCATGGAAACTGGTGGATAAAGATGCCAGTCTTCTATTTTCTAGATGGAAAATTCTGGGAGGCCTATGCATCCTTCCTAGAGGTCCTGGTACACCCAAGTCTCCTTTGTTTACAGTAATGACACTTGATAATGTCCCCATATACAGGCTGAGCATCCCAAATTAGAAAAATCCCAAGTTGAAAATGCTTCAAATCTGAAACTTTTATAGCAGTAACATCATGCTCAAAGGAAAAATACTCATTGGAGTATTCTGAGTTTGGATTTTGGATGGTCAACCAGTATAATGTGGATATTCCAAAATCTGAAAAATCTGAAATTGGAAATACTTCTGGTCCCAACATTCCGGATAAGGAATACTCAGTCTCTACTGGTTTTTCCTTTTTTCCTGTCTCCCTCTTCCTGCTCCTTTGCTCATTATTACTGGAATCACCATTCAAATCAACTACCTGCGCCAAAAGCCTTGTCTTAGGCTCTCCTTTTTGAGGGAACCCAAACTAAAATGGGGCTACATGGGGGTGATGTGAATATAGTGCATACAGAACTGGCAAATGGGAGTGGATTGGAGGGACCATTGCTACCCACTCAACTTCCTCTACCTGTGCCTGGGTCTCCTGGGTTCTTCCTTCAAGGTTCCCCTCATCCCAAGTCCTGAAGTCAGTCCTGATTAGGGACAGCCTAGTCCCTGCTCTGAGGTTTAAGTACATCAACAAGGAGGTACTCAAACAGCACCATGGTACAGGGGTCAATTCAAAAGCCTTGCTGTCTCTGTTAAGATGCTCAGTCTCCATTCCTCTTTGGATGGTCTGGCTTCTGATGCAGATCATCCTAGGCTCCTCCTGAAGGTGTCCTCATCCTGTCCTCCCACCTGATTCTATCAAAGTCTGCCACTTGGATCTCATGGTTTAGTGAGCTCTCGTGAGCTCTGAGAGTCCCATGTGGTGGTATAGCTGCTCCCCAGCACTAGCTACATACCTGAGTTAGGCTGGGCCAAACAGATCTATACTCTGAATGTCCCTCAGAGTCCTACCATGGAAAGTTGACCTCACCTGACCCAACCTGGGCCAAATAGGATACAAGCATGTTCTTTTCCTCAGTTTCCCCAGTTCAGCATGCGAAACCACACCATCCTACTTTCTCAGCAGGCTAGACTTCAAGAAACACGTGTACTTCAGTGTGAGGGTCTGAGACTGAGCCTTCACTGAGAGCAGTTAGTTGTAGGCTTCTTGTGTTCTCTCAGAGCTAGCTCCTTATACCTCATCTGCATCCTTTGCTGCTTGGCCCCAAAAGGCCATTTCTTTTCCTAATACCCCTCCACTTTGCATCTTCCTATTCAGACTATCCTTCAGGACTCAAGTTGGCAAGGTAGCAGACTCCACTCCTTCCAGGACGTTCATCCCTGGCTCCATTCCTGGGAAACCTGCCCATTCTCCCTCCCTCTCCCCTGGGGGCCTGGCTCCCTTCCTCATCAACCCCTCCTGCTGCTCCCTTCTGAAGCTCTCCAGAACATTCTGACTCATCCTCTGACTCAGGTGGAGTCTATTTCTGTTCCCACGTCCTGCTCCCCGAAGGGATGGTGATCACAGCTGTCACCTTCATACATGTGTGGGTTTGTCCTTGTGCCCATGTGTATTCATGTGTGTGTCTGTGTGTTCCTGTGTATATGTATGCATGTGTGCTTGTGTGTGACTGTGTGCAGGTATATCTGCGTGTTTGTGTGTGCCTATGTGTGTACACGTGTGTGCATGTGTGTGTGTGCATGTATGTGCACGCACTCACTTTCCCCAGGGAGTTGAGGAGAGTGGTTCTCCTATCCCTCTTCACATTATACATCCACATGGACACCCCAGAAAGCCTCACCCTGATCTCCACAAGATGATTGTGTCATCTAAGATGCTTTTTAGCAAAGGCAGTCCAAGTTGATGACCCCATCTACCAATGCTGAATCTGGAATCTCCTCATTGTTGAGCTGGCAGGAACTGAGTGAGGGGCTGAAGTAAACTCCTCATTTGATACTTTGGGACTAAAGAGACCCGGATTGGTTAAGAACCATGTCCAAAATCACCCAGAAAGCAAGTGACTGAGCTGGATTGAAATCATAATCAGTTCATGCTCTTAGCCAATGTCAGACTAACCAGACAGAGTCCTCAGTATCCCACTAGGCCTGTGCTGTCCAGTATGTTGGCTGTCAGCCACATGTGCACATCAAGCACTTGATGCATGGCTAATCTGAATTGAGATGTGCTAGAAATGTAAAATACATACCAGATCTTAAAGACTTAGTGTACAAGAAGAATAGGATATATCTTATTAAGACTTTTAAAATATTGATATGTATATTGAAATAATATTTTGGATATGTTGCATTGAATAAAATATACTGTTACAATCAGTTTTGCCCATTTCTTTTTACTTTTTGAAATGTGGCTTTTAGAAAATTTTTAATTGCATGTGCAATTCATATATGTAATTGTTCATGTTTATAGCTTACATTATGTTTTAATAGTGATTGGCCAGGCTTTGGGCCAACTCTGACCCACTTCTTTTTTAAAATAAAGTTTTATTGAAACACAGCCAGGGTAATTTATTTACATAGTTATCTATGGACAATTTTGCTCTGCAATGGCAGAGTTGTGACTGAGACCTTATAACCCACAAACCTGAAATATTTACTCTATGGTCCGATGGTCCTTTATGGACAAAGTGTACTGACCCCTGCACTAGACCATCAATTTCATAAGAGTGGGGATTATGAACTTCACACAGAATAAGTACTAATTAATACTAGCTGAATGAATGAATGAATGAATAAATGACTTGAATAATTTTTGGAAGTTAAATTTGTTGAAGTTCCAGACAAAGGGAATCATGTGTGTCAAAGCATAAGGCCAAAATAGCCCTGAATATTCTGGTGACAGATGTTTGGGGTGGCCCTAGACACTCACATCAGCCTCTTCCTTGGTCCCTGGCCTCCTGCTTCTCTTTCCCAGGCAACCTCCATTCTGCCTACATGAACCTTCACAAGTCACAAACCAACTCCAAAAATGTTCAATAGCCTGACTTTTGCCTTTGGGATGAAGACAAAACTTAGCATGGCCTTCTGGGTCCTCCGGTACCTCCTTGCCAGATGGTGCTCTGCCATCCCCTGTCCCCTCTAGGGCCCCGGCACTGCTCCTGTACACACCCCACCCATTCTGGTCTTTGTGCCTTTCTTCATAATCTTTCTCTGCAAGTCAAACAACCACCCTTCCAGGCGCAGCTCCAATATTTCTTCCTTGAGACACAATGTGGCTTTTTGCCAGTTTAAGAGTTTCTTTTAAATGATTGTCCCTGTAAGATAAATGATAGGAGGTAGTCGGTTCCCACAGCACTTTTTTATCGTTCTTCACTGCAGCACTAATAACTTAAAGCAGAAAATCTCCCTCTTGATCTGGTGCTTACTGTGTGCCAGACACCAACCCCAGCTCTCCTGAGGGATTGCTTTTAAAATCCTCACAGCAACACCATGAAATAGATGCTATTTTACAGATGAGGAAACTGAGACTCAGAGATGTGATACAGGAAGTACGAATTGTCCTGAAATTCAAATTCAGGCCTGTTAGACTCTAAAACCCAAAGTCTTTTTTTAATTATGAAATTTTATTTTACTATAGAGATGTGGGGTACAAGTAAGGATTAACTACATAAGTAGGCTGCATGCAGGTGAAGTTTGGGCCTCTAAGTGGCCCTCACTCTCCCTGGTAGAGGATCAGGTAGGTACCCTTTATGTTGTTACATTCCCCCCACCTTTCCTAGCAGTGCCCAATGACTGACGATCCCTCTCTTGTGCTAATGTAATAATTAATGTTCAGGTCCCACTTAGAAGTGAGAACATGCAGTATTCAGTTCTCTGTTTCCGTGATGGATCACTAAGTATGATGAAAAACCCGAAGCCTTAATCTAATTTTGGTGTTCCTTCTGAGGCTACTTCCTACTCACCCATGTCTGGGGCCCCCTGGGTTCTTCCTGCAAAGGCTTCCATTTCTGATCATAAAATCAGTCCTGACTGGGGACAGCCTAGTCCTTGCTCTGAGGCCTGAGTGTATTAGTCAAGAGGTAAGACAAGCTCAGCATCATGATGTGGGGACCACTCTAGAGGCCTCTCTGTGGCTGCTCAGTCTCCATCCTTGAGGGTCCAGGACAGAGAGTTAAGTATAAGTTAGTTCTTGCTCATTATGAGTTTCTTCCTAAATATTGCTTCTTCAGAAAAGTTCTCCATGATTGTCCACACTAGGATAGACCCATAATATTCAGGTCTTCTCCTTCCTTAATTCTATATGTATGAGGGCAGGAACTTCATTGTGTCTCTTCACCTTGAGATTAGCCTTGAAAATCTACAGTGAAGCAGAAAACCATGTGAGTTTCTGTCCCTAACCCCTCCCTGAGTGACTTAATGTCACAGACATTGGTATGTGTTGAAAGAAGACAATGAGAAATTGATGATCACAGGACAGTAATGTCTTACCTGTAAGCAGGACTAGAGACAGAAAGCACCTTCCTCAGACTCAGCCAAGGCAACGCCCCCCGCTTCCCCTATGTGCCCTCATGGTACACAGCCTGTGGCTGACAATGCAGCAGGAGGAGAAGGGGTGGGCAGGTCCACTGTCTGGGGACGGGGAGACAGGCCTGTGGCCTGGGCTGTGAGTCAGACAGACTCCCCACCCTGACCCCACCCCCAGGGAGGGAAGGAAGCAAGCTAATCAGTTATACACACGACAGTTCCATGGAGGAGGGATGGGGTTTGATTCCAAATCGTGGCAAAGAGCTCCTCTCATTTTTTTCTCCTGCTGCTCCAGTGGGTGTGACTTGAGAAGTTCATTTTCACCTGGTTCTAGGAAGGGAGGGGCAGGTGAGGCCTGCAGCTGTTGAAATTTTTATTTTTTCCTTGCTCATAGCCCAAATATCTCAGGGCTTGGTTGGTAAGTGGAAGGCTTAGCCTGACCTAGGACCCCTGAAAATCAGGTCTCATAGGTCCAGGATGAACAACTCATTTTGGTTTGCCAGGGCCTCCCTCCTCCTCTTCCTCCTCTTCTTCCTCTTCCTCTTTCCCCTCCTAGTCCTCGTCTTCCTTCTTTTTTTTTTTTTTTGAGTCAGGGTCTCACTCTCTCACCCAGGTTGGAGTGCAGTGGCATGATCATGGCTTTCCACAGCCTCCAACTCCTAGGCTCAAATGATCCTGCCTCAGCCTCCTAAGTAGTGGGGATTAGAGGTATGCACTGCTATGCCTGGTTAATTTTTTTGTTGTTGTAGAGATGAGGTCTCACTATGCTGTCCAGGCTGGTCTTGAACTCCTGGGCTCAACCTGTCTTCCACCTCTGCCTCCCAAAGTTCTGGGATTATGAGCATAAGCCACTACATCTGGTCCTGTTTTGTTTTAAAAACTAAAAGTCCCATTTACCCAGGACCTCCCTCAGTCCCAGGCAAACCAGGATGGTTGGTCATCCTACCTGGGTCTCTTGCATGCGAGTGACTGGTTTTAGCATCCGATGCTGCATCAGTGTTTACTGGTCCTGTTATCATCATTTCAGCACAAGTCCGCTGGCTTCTTTTGAGGCTCATCATTGGGCTGGGACTAGGACAGGCAGCAGCCTGCTCAGGCCTGTGAACCTGGTCAGCCCACAGGGACCAGTGTTAGTCCTTTTATACCCACTGTTAAAAATCATGGGAGGTTCTGTTGAGGCTTCTGCAAGTGGGGGACAAAGAGGATCTGATCTACATGGTGGTTGCCATGTCATGCTGGCTTGAGTTTTGGAACATATGTCCACACAGAGCAGCATAACTTGAAGCAGAGGATATAGAAATATAATGCAAGGCATATATGTAATTTAAAATTTTCTAGTGGTTATACTTAAAAAAGGAACAAATAAAATTTCTGTAAATAATATGTTCTATTTAACTCAATTACCTAAAATATCATAATTTCAATAATTAATATAAAATTATTAATGAGATCTTTTATATTTTCTTTCTTTTTATTTATTTATTTATTTATTTTATTATGAAGTTGTGGGATACAGTTAAGGGTTAGGTATACAATTGCGTTTCATTCAGGCACCCTGTTGATATGGGGTGTTTCCCCGTTTCCAGACAGATATTTGCTACTGTTAATCCCATCTCCCTCCCCCCACCATAGTTTCCCAGTAAGGTCAGTCATTTTCGTATAGTATTGCATTGGATGTTTAAGGTCCATTATATGAGTGAGAACATGTGATACTCGGATCTTTGTTTCTGTGAGAGGTCACTCAGTATTATACACTCTAGTTCCATCCAGGTTGCTGCGAAATTCATGATTTTGTTCTTTTTTATGGCTGCATAGTATTCCATCGTGTATATGTACCACTTTTTTTAATCCAGTCCTCCTTTGATGGGCAGCATGGTTGTTTCCAGGTTCTTGCTATTGTGAACAATGCTGCGATAAACATGCATGTGCAGGTATCTTTTTTATAAAGTGATTTGTGTTCTTCAGGATTATTCCCAGTAAGGGGATTGCGGGGTCATATGGGAGGTTGGTATTTAGAGCATTTAAGAATCGCCACACAGCTTTCCACAGAGGTTGCACTAGTTTACACTGCCACCAACAGTGTAGAAGTGTTTCCTTTTCACCACACCCTCTCCAGCAGCTGTTATTTTATAAGTTGTTGATGATTGCCATTCTGACTGGGGTTAGGTGGTATCTCAGTGTGGTTTTGATTTGCATCTCCCGGATGATTAGTGAGGTTGAACATTTCCTCCTGTTTGTTGGCTGCTCGGTTGTCTTCCTTTGTGAAGTGTCTGTTCATATCTTTTGCCCATTTTATAATGGGGTTGTTTGTTTTTTCTTTTGAGCACGTTTGAATTCCTTGTAGATCCAGGATGTTGAGCCTTTCTCGGGCCTGGAGTTGGCAAATACTTTTTCCCAGTCTGTAGGTTGTTTCCCTGCACTCTTGATGGTTTCTTTGGCTTTGCAGAAGCTTGTCAGTTTAATAAGGTCCCACTTATCTATTTTCTCTCTTATGAGCTGTGGGTTTTGGGTTTTGTTCAGGAATTGGATGCCAGTTCCGAATTCCATGAGGGTTTTTCCTTCATTTTCTAAGGTTCTTATGGTTTGAGGTTTACATTTAGGTCTCTGATCCATTTGGAATTAACCTTTGTGCATGGGGATATATAGGGGTCCT
>NW_007246012.1:121275-151642 GCF_000164805.1 Carlito syrichta
GGTTGCTGTGAAATTCATGATTTTGTTCTTTTTTATGGCTGCGTAGTATTCCATCGTGTAAACTAGTGCAACTCTGTGGAAAGCAGTGTGACGATTCCTAAAAGCTCTAAATACCAACCTCCCATATGACCCTGCAATCCCCCTACTGGGAATACATCCTGAAGAACACAAATCACTCTATAAAAAATACCTGCACACGCATGTTTATTGCAGCATTGTTCACAATAGCAAGAACCTGGAAAGAGCCATGCTGCCCGTCAAAAGAGGACTGGATTAAAAAAATGTATATTTTCTTTCTTTATTCTAAGTTCAACATCTGGTATGTGTTTCCATCTGTCAGCACATCTCAATTTGGACCAGTCATGCTTCAAGGGCTCCAGGGTCACATGTGATTAGTGGCTCCATATTGGACAGAGCAGAACTAAGCACTTTTACAGCAGAGGCTTCCAAGGTCTTAGTCAGTCCATCTTGAGGGGATATTTGGAGATCTTTCAGATGAAGAACTTGTGGATTTCAAAGTCATTGGTTGCCCTGGTATGATACCAAAGCTGCCTGGGAATACTGCTTGGAGGCTGTAAGCCCTGAGGGGGGAAAAAGTGACTTTGTCATAGCTCATCTTTGTAATGCAGCCAGACCAGTAGCCGTGTGTGTGACTGGGAGGCTCTTTCTTACTCTGGGAGAAGGGGCATGTCAGCCTGCAGCCTATGCAAGCCTTAATCCTAATGGGCAAGACTCAGATAGGCCCTGAAGTTGCTCCTGCCAAGAGACCATGGCGACACTTCCCACCATCCTTCTACCTTGGAGGAGTAGTTTGTATATTGAATTCTGGGTCTGGCTCCATCTTAGGATCTGGTGAGCCCCAGAATTGTTTCTGCAATGTCAATCTCTTTCTCAGAGTTGGACTTTTTTAGTTTTTGAGTTGCATTTTCTTCTCTGAAAAATGAACGCTCACAAATATGCATACGTTTTAAACTATACTTCTAGGGGAAACTGGGCCTCCCTGAAGCATACTTTGCACCCTAGATTAAGCATTCCCATTTAAAAAATACAGAGTTCTGAGCTGAATTTTCAGAACGTCTTAAGCAAAAAAGACAGGAAAGGGAAGACTACATGTTAGTGAGGATGTGGAACAACCAGGACATCCCAGGCGGGAGTATAAATGGTGTGGCCACTTTGGGAAACAGTCTGCCAGTTTCTTAAAGAGTTAAATGTGCAGCTAACCTATCCTATGACCTATTTTATTTCTTGGTACTTATCTGAGACAAATGAAAACATATATTCACAAAAAATCTATTGCAAAAATGTTCATAGCAGCTTTAATCACAATAGCCTAAAACCGGAAACCACACAAAATATTTATCAACAGGAGAATGGGTAAAAATCTATGGTCTATTTATACAATGAAATATAACTCAGCAGTTAAAATAAACAGATCAGTGATCCATATAACATAAGTGAATCTTAGAAAAGTCAGACTGAGCAAAAGAACCCAGAAACAAAGCATTCATCTCTGTGACTCCACGTATGTGAAAGTTCTAGGACAGGCAAAAGTAACCCATGGTGAGAAATCAGGGCAGTAGTTGCTTCCGGGGAAGAGGATTTACAGGGAAAGGGCATAAGAGAACTTTTCTGGGTGATGGGAAAGTTCTGTGGGTTTCAGTCAAACTGAAAGATTAGTCTCTTTAAAATCTGCGCATTTCACTTTGTGTAAATTATGCTGAAATAGTAAAGTAGACAGCCAAGGAACTGCATTTTTATGTAGTTATGTACTAGAGACCTGGTACTCATCCATCCATTCTCAGTGATGGTAGGTTTCCGACTATGGGCCAGTCCCGATCTGTCAAGTCAAGGTGCTACATGTCCACTCACGTACAAGATTTGGTAGACTGGGAGGTACCTGAGGGTGGGACAGGGTCTTATTCATCATGATGTTCCCAGTGTCTGATGTAGGGATGGGCACTAAACAAGTGCAAAAGGATTATTTGTTGTATAAACGAATAAACAAATGATTCAGCTGAATTAGTCATGGATGGTCTGAACCATGGTCCTTATACTGAAAGAGAGTGGGTTTTCACACCAGAGAGCATTAAGAATAAGTTAAGTTTTCTGCCCCATCTCCCTCTTCCTTCCCTCCCTCCCTCCCTCCTTCCTTCCTTTCTCCTCTTCTCTCTCATTTTTCTTCCTTTCTCCCTCCCTTCCATTTTCTCTTTTTCTTTCTTTCTTTCTCCTCCCCTTTCCACCTCAGAGGAAGATCCATTTATTTAGGGCCTTTTGATTTACTGAGTCTTTAAGGCACAGTGTCTGCAATCCTATAAGCTTGTCTGAGATCTGTGAATATAGTTGGAATGTGAAAAAGTAAAGAAAACTGCAAAGTACAAAAAGAATTTTAATTAAATGTCTATAAAGCATAACATTTTGTCAACAATTCAATTCAACTTACCTCTGAGTATAGGAATACTCAATGTAGGGCATAGATATATTTTAATGTGGTTTGATGATGACGTGGGAAAGTAGTAGCCTCCAAAAGTAAGAGGGACTAGGCACTCCAAAGTCCTCAAAGTAACTGTACAGTGGACTTGCACTTGATGTTGTGGGGAACTCATTTGCAATAACATCAGAAAGTGGGAGAGGACACAGGAGGAGACAAAGATTAGAAGAACATACAGCTATGAGGACTAATATCTTATTCATTTTTTGTAAAAAAAAAAAGATCACTAAAATCACATGCAGTTAAATATATACATTTGAGCTAGGGAGAAAAATGGCCCCTTAAAGATGCCCGTGCCATAACCCTTTGAACATGCCATTTTACACGACAAAAGTCCTTTGCAGAATGATTAAGGTTATGGACCTTGACCTGGGGAGATTATCCTGGGTTGTCCAGGGGACCCAATCTAGTCACATAAATCGTTAAATTGAGAGGCCCTTTCCTAGCCATGGTCAGAAGTAGATGTAAGAGGTGCAACATTGCTGGCTTTGAAGATAGAGGGAGGGGCCATGAGCCAAGCAATGTGGTGACATCTGAAAGCTGGAAAAAGCAAGAAAACAGATCTCCCCAGAGCCTCTAGAACAGAGGGCAGCCCTGATGACACCTTGATGAGATTCATGAGACCTGTGTTGGACTTTTAATGCAGAGAACTGTAAGATAATAAATAAGGATTGTTTAAGCTTCTAAGTTTGTTATGCCATTTATTATGCCACCAATAGTAAATCAACGTTACATGTCTAGGTCCATGTACCAGTCAGTATTTATTACATGCTTTCTATATGTCTTGCTTTGTGCTGTATACTTTGTGTGTGTGTGACTTTGCTTAGTTTTAATAACAATGCCATGAATTAGTAGTACCATCATCCCCATTTTAAAGATTGAGTCTAGAGTGGTGAAGGAAATTGCCTAAGAGCTTCACAAACTGCCATCAAAGCTCATGAGTCAGAAATAGGACTTGAGCCCCATTCTGTCTGTTTGCTTGGCTATGTGTAGAGTCACTCACATCTAGAGTAAAGCTCTGATTTTAAAAAATCTAATTCCAAGGATGACTAGAATACAGTCTATCTTTGCAGAACCCATGAAGAAAAGATGTCTGTAAGACGCTGGTATGTGACAGCTCTTTAGGGCAACATGCTTTAGTACTTGAAGAAACATCTTTTTTTTCCTCATAAATTGTCTAGGGGACATATGCTTTAGAACGTGAAGAAGCATCTCTTTTCACATAACCAATTACAGAACTAATTACAAACGGTTGTTATCTGTTCATTAAGGTAGATATAATTAAAGCAACATTTTGTTAAACTAGTTTGAGTGTGTGCTTTAAAGTAATAATTACTACTTTTATTTCTTTGAGACTCTTTCTAATTTGTCTTGGCTCCATCTCAGGCTACCTAATGCTCTCTCTTACTCTCTGCTTTCCATCAGAAAGAATTTGGCCCTGGGTCCTGCATCCCTGCCACTATACCTAGTCAAATTCTACTCACCCTTCAGTTATTCTCTTAAATATTACTTCCTCAGGAAGCCCTCCTAGATTTCCCAGACTGAATGAATCCTCTGGTGTTTATTCCCACAGTGCCCCGTTCTTTCCTTTATCAGCCTTATTTTACTCATCAGAATATAAATGCATTGCCTGTATTTTCCACTGCACTACAAGTGTCATGGATGCAGAACTTATTGTCTGTGTCACTTCTCACTATGTCCAAGTGCCCAAAATAATGCTTGGCACATAGTAAAATCCAGTAACTATCAGTGGATTATTAACAGTTTGGACTGGTCTTTGCTCCTTACTGACCACTGGTGGATTCTAGACCTTCATCAACTAGGTTACATTTTTTTTGTTCCATCTTGCACCCTTCACTTCTTTCTCCTCCTATTTTGTGAATGTGCACAAACACACAGGTACATCTGGGCACATGCACACCACAAGCACACATAGAGCAGCATCTTTTCAATTCTCCTTTTTGCCTTTAAGCTAGAGCCCCTTAACCCTTATCAGCCAGCTTTTGTCTCAGGGTATAGAAAGAGAAAGAGGTTTCTATGCTGTTTATGGGGAAAGGTGCATTGCCTCCTGGGAGCATCTACCATCCTGGGGTTTCTAGGGGATTATTTGTACATCTGTTCTGCAGATGTTCACCTCTATCTCTGCCCAGCACCCTGCAGGAGGTGTCCTTTGCCCCAAAGCCCACAGCCTGATACCACACTCCTACCATCCCTGCTGCCTTGTGGGCTGGTGCTCAGATCGTGGAGCCAGAGACTGAGGCCATTCCTCCTTTTCTCCTTTTTTCCTTAGTGTCCTATAGGGGGCTCCAGTAAGAGGTTTCCTCCTTCCAGGCTCAGGACTGCTACCCAGGCAGCACATGGCCATGAGCATGAGGCTGGGGCACAGTCCGGAAGGGGGCCTGACCCCTGGACCACAGCCCTTTGGAACCACGCCAGGATGGCCATTGCACAATAGGAAGTAAAATTCACGTCATGGAGTGTAAGACCTTTGATTGTGGAATCTCGACTTTTGGAAGCAGATTTAGCCAGGGATAGTGTTGTCTTGTGTCCTTGTTCCCAGCCTGCCTCAGCTCCTCCCCTCCCCGCATTCGTGTTCTGCCTCAGCCTTTGCCCTGAACCCTGCCCCTTCCCAGTGTCCATGGTCTGCTCCACCTACTGCCTAGACCAATGAGAGAGCAGAAGGGGACAGTCTGATGGAAGCAATGGGGGTGGGAAAGGCTTCACATCTAAAGGCAGAATTGCAGCATCCCCATAGTGCTCCAGGTAGCAGTTTCCTGAACTCCACAGGAAGCCAGGCCAGCACACTTGTTTGTTTCTCTGTCCCCCAGAGTGCTGGAGTGTCTGGAGGGTGCCCAAGTCCTTATGCCAGCTGTCCTTCCTGCTTGTCTCCTTGCTGCCTACCCCATTCCTCTTTCTCTGTTCTCCTACCAATGGACACAGTGTGTTAGTTAAGACTTTGGAGTCCACAGGCCTGCATTCAGATAAACAGAGACATACTGGGTGATGAGAAGGAGCAAACAGATGAGAAGCAGGGATTGAAGGCACCAAGTGAGGGTATCCTTAGGGGGTAGACAGAGAAGGGCTGTTTTAGGAGATGGCAACAACCCGAAAGTGAGAAGAGGTTCAGGACAGGGGAACAGCTGACCACGTGGAAGGCTCTCTTGAGAGAAACAGTCAGGTGGGTTTACGGATCCCAGTGGGGGTCTTTGTGGCTTGGTATATGTAGCAAGTGAGTGTTAAGTCAGGAAAAGGTGAGGCTGAAGAGGTCAACAGGGGACAAAATGTGTTGGATCCTGTAGGCCAGGGGTTCCAGCAGCATCAGCAGCATCAGCATTCCTTGGGAACTTGTTAGAGATATACATGCTCACCCCAAATCTATACAGACACCCACGTGATCTGTGTTTTAACAAAAACTGCAGGTGACTGATGGACACTAAGCTTGAGAATCTCTTCTAGACTGTGATATGGAGTTTGAGTTCTTCCCTCCTGTGTAGGAGAATACTATTAGAGGGTTTTATTCAGGGTTGTACTGTGATCTGCCACATTTATTTTAAAAGATTCCTGTGGTTGGAGGGTGGTTGGATGGTGGGAGCCTGGAGTGGGAGTCTGAGTACTTAACCGAATCAAGCCTGCAGTATCACACTTAAGGAATAGAGTTAGCACCATTTTCATCTTGCCTTTCCAAACTCATGCCTTGCCATCTTCCTTGCACTTTGAACAAACTTTGAGCAGTCATGCTGGCTGCCCACCCAAAGTGCCCCCCTACAACCTCTACCTGCAGGAGTTATATACCATAGGGCTATGAGGCTGGATCGTGTTTTTACACAGACTTTGTTTGGGCAACTTTCCTGTGAGGAGACCAGGAGATAAAACCCAACAGGCCATGGCTTGTGTCTGGGAACCAACATTACTGGAAGGGAGAAGGTGGGAGCTCCACTCTTCAAGGCTCATGGAGCACAGAGGGAGGTCCCACTTACCTTTCCTGCCCTCATGCTGCTCCTGAGAACAGGTTTCATGAACATGGGTGGTCAAGAGGGACTTACAACCTAGGTTCTCCCCATGCCAGGCCCAGCCCTGAGGCCTCAAGTTTGGGAGCATGCAGTGAAGTGTCTACCCCTATCCAGCTCCTGAGCTTGTGGTCAAGAAGCGAAGACTCCCCACACCCTCATCACACCCACCACCAACAGACAAATTGCAACAAATCATTTAGGTAAAAATTACTAAAATACCAACAAAGTCAGGCAAAATAGCTGAAACACCAAAATAATTAAAGCCAAACACCTGAACCACTTTGGAACAGTTTAGGCAAGATAGTTGAAATAGAGAATTTAGGCAAAAGTGTTTGGTCATCAGGGTGGCCAGAGGACCAGGTAGGAGAAGGGGTTGGAATCAATTTCCTGTCTTTGTTGTGTGGCCTTGGGTAAGTTAATCAGCCTTCCAGAACCACCATTTCCTCTTTTGTAAAGTAGGGACAACAGCACACACTTTGAAAGATTTTGGTAAGAACTGATAGAAATACTAAAATATGCAAAGTGACTGGCAGAGCACAGGCACACAGTGAGTACATTCTCTTTTACTACTACTATGCTGCTACTGCTAAGTTTCCTTGCTGACTGTTCCAGTTCCTGCTGCTATGCAACAAACCACTCCAAACTTAATGACATAGAAAAAACTCTTTTAACATGCCCTCAGACTCTGTAGATTGGAGATTCAGAGAGAGCACAGCAAAGGTGGCTTGGCTCTGCGTTGAGGCTTGCCTGAGTTCTCAGGAAGATTACAAAAATTGGAGGTGACTTGAACAGTTGGACACTGGAGAGTCTGATTCTATGAATCTGGTGTATTGGCAGGGATGGCTGGAAGCTGAACTCAGCAGAAACTGCACGTTTCTACTCTAGTGTGACTTCTTATGTGGCAGTACAGTGTCCCAGATAATAAGATGGAAACTCTGTGATTGTTTATGACAAACCTCGGGAGCCACACAGCATCATGTCTGCCACATCCTACTGAAGCAGTCACAAGATCACCCTGATTGGAGAGGGGGCAGAGATCCTGCCTCTCAATGAGAGGAGTGTCAAAAAACCTGTGGCTGTGCTTAAAAACCACCAAACTATACATATACACAATGGAATATTATACAACCATAAAGAAGGACAACATTATGACCTTTGCAGCAACTTGGATGGACTTAGAGGCTATAATATTGAATGATTTATTACAGAAATAAAGAACTGAGTATCACATGTTCTCACTCATAAGCAGACCTTGAACAACTATCATAATACTCTAAGAAAGGGATTGGCAGTAGTGGGAAACTGCCGGGGATGGGGGAACACCTCATCAACAAGAGTATCTGCAAAATGAACATTTGCATAACTAACCCTGAATTGCACTCCACATATTTAAAATGAAAATTAAAACAAAACAAAACAAAACCCACCACACTAATGAGGCTCCCAGACATAAGTTGGTGATGACCAGGCCTTCCTCAGACCCTATTTTGAGTGATAAGGTGGTGTCGTCCAGGTGTTGTAGGTGCAAAACTGTCAGCTCCTGGCTGACGTCAGTATTCCACTAGCCGTGGTCTGTGACCTTAGTTAGAGTTCATTTTCCTGCAGCCTGTGGAGGTTGGCCCAGATGAGGAAGGGATGAAAAACATCCACTAGCTTCTCCCTCTCCAAGCATTTAAAAAGCAGTAATAAATATATGAGAGCCTGGGAGGTGTGATTGATTTGTTTTATGAATCACAGAAGAGGCTGTAACTCATGGGAGATTAAGGCTGAAGTAAGTTGTAGGGCTCTTGCATTACATGTGGAGATTAATGACTTATCACACAAGGCCCCACCGTTAACCCAGCTCACCCACAGGGAGTTTAATAGCAGGGCCATACGGGCTGACTTTTAATACTTGAACAAATGCTCCTGGCTTGTGTGTGGCCCTGATTCTCATCAAATAAGCACCTGCCTGGTAAGAATTATGAGGGCTCAGAAGCTGCAGAGAGGCTTCCCCTCTTGGGGAGAAGGAACTAAGGGTTTCCAAGGATACCCATTTCCTTTCCACCCTGTTTTTTATCTTCAAGGCAATGAGCAGAATTTCTCAGGAGCATTGAAGGATAATGCCACTTCTTTTAATACCACTAACTAGCATTTACTGAGTGTTCCAGGTCCTGTTCTGAAGGCTTTGTAGATTCTCATTGAAATCTCACAGCAACTATGTGAGGTAGCATGCTTCCTTCATGAGTATACTCACAATCTTGAAGCTCTAGTAGCCTCATATATAAAAGGGGTGATGTAGAGTCTTTGTAGAGGAAATGGTGAGGACTATATAATCACAGTGTTTGGCACATAGTAAGTGTTCATTAGAAGTCAACTCAGCACATAGTCAGTGCTCTTTAGAAGTCAGCCCATAGTAGGTGCTCATTAGAAGCCAAAGAAGACCTTCTAAAACAAGTAATACTGACATAAGTGAAGGGGCAAGAAGGGGAAGAAGTAGGAAAAGCCATAATGTGCTACTGAGATAAACCTGGCATCCTGTGGGTACCTCTGGAGTCATACCTAAGAGTTCAATGGGGCTGGCTAGGACAGCTGAATAGATCCAGGCTGGGAAGGTTAAGTTCTAAACTTGACCATGAAATGAAGTCTCAGACTAAGAGTACCGAGTGATGTTTGCTGCAGAATATGGTTAGGGGAATCCAGGAGTTGGGCTGGCAACCTTCACTGTAAGCTCAGCACTACTTCCCCCAGTACCTGTTCTGACCAGGGCAGTAGCTGTCAGAGGGTTCAGTTGAGCCTGCATGGTGACTGGAGTTACTTGTGTTGCTGGTGAGTCTATCACCAAGTGAGGCCATGGGAAGCCCTTGACATCCAACTTAGTCTCTTGTTCATCTTTACATTCAGCTCTGCCTCTGTCTCTTGATCAACATATCACTTGCTGGATGGATTAGAGCCTGAGGTCTGGATCTACCATCACACACAGTCCCAGTTGTTGGCTTTTGTCCAGCTGACTTGCTCAGGTGGAACTTTAAGTTTCATATCCCTGCTACGTGGTCTTTGTACCCACAGAGAAGACCTTGGATTTTTAAGGCTATCTATCCATATCCCACCAGTTTATAGCCATCCATATTCCACATTGCTCAGAAATCTGTCATGCACTGAAACTAATTCAGGTTAATACTGAAGAACTGATACTAAACATACCTCCCTTTTAAAGTTTGCTGTACTAACTTTAGGACAAATTAGGTTGTTTCCCCCTTTACCACACTGGTAGTCACAACATTTGACACCTATTGCATAGATACTACATATCAGACCCAGTTCTTTACGTTTTCCACATTAGATAATTCTCCCACTAAAGGCATCCACACCTCTCTTCACAACTTGGCCCCCCTTTCTCCGCCATTCTTGATTTATTTCTGCATGACACTTAAACCTATTTTTTAAATAACTTTGCTCTTTTAATTGTCTGCCTGTCTTCTTACCCTCACTATAATGTAAACTCATAAGGACAAGAATTTTTGTCTAACACAGTTAACTACTCTATCTCTAGACCTAGGTGGTATGTGACATGCAGTAGAACATCAGTGGAATTGACTGGATGGATAAATATACTCATGAGCTTTCAAAGACCTGAATCTCCCAGATGGCTGTTTCCCACCCTCCACACCCTGCTTTGTCCTTACCCTGCTCAGAGACTCTGTCCTGGGCAGCTCACCATGAGCTCACTGGCTCCTGTTGTGACCACTCAACTTTGCTCCCTAGATTCTTACCTGGCCTCTGACCTAGGCTTTCCAGGAAATCCAAACCTAGTGTTCTCAGTCTTGACTTCATTGCTCCTAACTTATCTCTAAAACTTTGTGGGACTGTCACTCCTCTGTGTGGTAGATGCATAAATGCCTATTCATATTGGGTCTGTAGTCAATCCTATGACTATACAGCACATCTTCAGTTGGGCAGTCAGACAAGAAGAACCTACTCCACAGAGCCAGAACTCTGGACCCACACTGCCTGGGTCCAAGGTTCACTTCTATTACATACTGACGTTTTGGGCAACCTCAGTGTTTCTTTTATTGGTAAAATGGGTTTAATGATGCTTAGTTAGAGGCATCAGTGAAAAAAAATTTGAAAAGCAAATTTGGCTTGGAATGCAGTAAGTGCTCAATAAATGTTAAGTATTATTATTATTATTATCATGATCATCATCATCATCATCATTATTAGGTGTCAGGCACTGGGCTTGTTTTAGGTTATAGAGGTGAATGAGACACAATTCCTGGCTCCAAATGACAATGATGCACATTCTGCAGGAAGAGGCTGACAAACTGTCAAGAAATTACAGAGACACCTTTGAAATGTGATGGAGGGAATTCCCAGCCCTACAGCACCACTCAGGAGGGCTACCCAGCTCAGCTAAGGTTAAGGAAAGAAAACCAGGGAAGATCTCTGAGGACAAGTGATACTGGAGTTAAGTGAATATGATTTTACCGGGTTGGAGGGTACATGCATTAGTTATCTATTGCAGTGTAACAAATTGCCCTCAAACTTAGAATCTTAAAACCTGACATTTATTATGTCACAGTTTTGTGGCTCAGAAGTCAGGGAATGGATTAACTGAGTTCTCTGGCGCAGGGTCTCTCACAAGGCTGCAATCAGGGGTTGGCTTGTTCGGAGGTTTCATCTGAAGGCTCAACTGAGGCAAGATACCCTTCCAAGATTACTCATGTGGATGCTGACAGGATTCAATTCCTCATAGACTGCTGAAGATCTTGTTTCTTATTGGATGTTGGCCAGAGATCTCCCTTGGGTCTTTGCCACACAGGGTTCTCCACAACATTGGAACTGACTTCCATCGGAACAAGCAACTAAGAAAGGATGAACGAAACAAGCCAGAGTCTTTTTGTAATCTAATTTTAGGAGTGAAATTTCATCAATTTTTTTTCCTGTAACCTAGAAGCAAGTTACTAGGTCCAGTCCACAATCAAAGGAAGGAGTAATCAATGGCAAGAGTATGAGAAGGTAGGATCGTGGAGAGCCATCTTTAGAATCTGTACCACAGTAGAGATGTTTCTTACAGAAAGAAGAAGCAACATCTTGCAAGGGCCCTACAGGGAGAACCTGCATGATATGTTTGGAAAAGGCAAGTGACTCAGGAGGAATAGTTCGGAGAATAATGTGTTGGGTGGTGATTGATGGTGCAGGTGACAGTAGATAGCACTGAAGAGGAAGATGAGGGCTAGCTCTTGAGTTTTTAAGACCCTTGATGGTATTTGTTCTTTAGTTTTAGGACAATGAGGAGCTTCTGAAAGGTTTTGAGGAGGGGTGTGACATGTAGAAGGAGGATTGCATGTGATTTTGTGTTTTTCCTATGGCTAAGTGTCAAGGTAAACCCTTCCTCAAGAGAATGGAGACCGAGCAAGAAGTGATGTCTCAGGTGCAACCCTCTCACGCCTCCATCCCTGTTTCCCTAGGGATTTGTCTTGTGGATTCTATCCTCATGACCCCTTTCCCTGACCCCAATTTTGTCTCAGCTGACCTGTGATTGGATATTCTCACTGTTATTATCAATTCCCTCATAAACGCTTTAACTGCTGTGTGTCATGCAGGTCAATGCTAAAAAGGCATAGGGACAAAGATGACCCCATGTGGACTCATCACATCCTGTGGATAAATCAAGGGTATTTATAACATAGTTAGCATTTACAGAGGGTTAACAGTTTTAGCCCATTTGGGTTGCTATAACAAAATGCCACAGGTTGGGTGGCTTATAACAACAGAAATTGACTTCTCATAGTTCTGGCGGCTGAGAAGTCCAAGATCAAGGCACCAACAGATTCAGAGTCTGGTGAGGGTCCATTTCCTGATTCATAGATGACACTCTCTCACTGCATCCTCACATGGTGGAATGGGTGATCAAGCTCCCTCACACCTCTTTTTCAAGGACACTATTCTAATTCATGAGGATCCACTCCCATGACCCAATCACTTCCCAAATGCCTCACCTCCTCATACCATCACTTAGGGTGGGGGATTTCAACATATGAATTTTGAGGTGACACAAACATTTAGACTATCACATCCATCATGTATTGTGTGCTATGTCAAGCTAGTTGTACACATCTTGTCTCATTTAATTCTCCATAAACCTCTTGGTGTTACTACCCTTTGCAATGTTAAGTAGATATTCCAAGAGAGAAGAGATACGCTGGTGACTGGCATAGGAACCCAAGGAGTCTGGTGCCAAGCCCAAGCTTTCAGATGCTTTGCTCTTCAGCCACCTGAGTATCCTGTGAACCCATCAGTGTTCTCTTGTGTCAACCTGGATATTTTTCTTAAGTCTGACACATGTATAAACTAATTGGATACATCTTAAGATATGCAAAAGGGCAAGAAAGTAAAAACCAACCACATACGATCCAAAATGCGGAGACAATGTAGCTCTATTTAAAAACTTTTAAAAAATCACATTTCTCCGGCAATAATGATGCTGGACACATTGTCTCTCTGGGACACAGGGCTATCCAGGCTTCTGGTTGATTTTAGTTCTCCAGGGAGGTGATAGGGTGTAGGTCAGTGGCAGGGAATTTGCTGGAATTTTAGCTCTGTCGCTTTCAAACTGTGTGCTTTCAGGTAAGTAAAATTATTATTATTTTATCTTTTAGAGACAGGGCCTTTCTTTATCCCCAGAGTGCCGTGGAATGACCATAGCTCACTGTAACCTCAAACTCCTGGGCTTAAGCAATCCTCTTGAGTAGCTGGAACTACAGGCATATGTCACTATGTCTGGCTAATTTTAAAAAATCTTTTGAGCCGGGCTCGGTGGCTCAGCCTGTAATCCCGCGCCTTTGGGAGGCTGAGGTGAGTGGATTGCCCGAGCCCGCGGGTCCGAGACCCGCCTGGGCAGCGAGACCTCATTTCTATAATAAATCAAAAAATCAACTGGGCGTGGTAGCGCATGCCTGTAATTCCAGCTACTTGGAAGGCTGAGGTGGAAGGATCGCCAGAGCCCAGCAGGTCAAGGCTGCAGTGGCCGGGAGCGGCCACTGCACTCCAGTCTGGGCGACAGAGTGAGACTTCAACTAAAAAAAAAGAATCTTTTGTAGAGACAGGATCTTGCTGTGTTGCCCAGCCTGTAAACTCTTTTTGTCACGAACTGCCAGTTATTAATTTATTTCTTCAGATCCTTTTCCTGTTTTGTACTCTCTAGCAAACTGCTAACTGCAACATGTATGCCTTCTGGCTGCAGGAGCTCTTAGCCCCTGTGCATGGAGAACTGGAGTTGATAGCAATTGTTGGGCGCAGGGGCATAACTTCTCCAACTCCTTGTCCCCAAGTTGGGACAGCTCTGAAGTGTGACCCACACTGTTTTCAGATCTTCCTTGTGGGTCTGAGTCAGACTCACCTTTTCTGGGACTTTGCCTGATAGTGGACCTTTGATGGCCATCTGCCCTTTGGAGAGGCATTTCTTGCATACTCCTCCACTTCTTCCTAAGAGTGCTTTCACGAATCTTTGTCTCACACAAGCCAAAACAAATGAATATTCTACAAAATTCCTGGCCAATATGCTTCAAAAATGTCAGGGTCAAGACAGGCAAAGATAGGCTGATAAAATTTTTTAGCTTACTGGAGACTAAAGAGATTGATAATTAAAGGCAACCTCTGGTCTTGGATTGGATCTTGAACCAGGAAAAATAAGCAGCTTATCAAAGACATTATTAGGACAATTGATGAAATTTGAATATGCCCTGTGCAGGTAGAATTGCGACAGTGTTAAATTTCATGATTTTGATAATTGTGCCATGATTATATTAAAGAATGTCCTCATTCCTAGGATATAAACACTGAAATATTTAGGGGTTAAAGGTGTACGAGTTCTCCAAATTACTTTCAAATGATTCATTTTAAAAAAAACAATGGAGAAAAGGAGAATGTAGACCAAAATGTAACAATGGGCATATCTGGATGAGGAGGTTTTAGGAGCTCCTTATTCTGGTGTTGCAATTTGTCTTAGAGTTTGAAATTATATTGGAATAGAAGGAACATTTGCCTCAGGTTCTTCTTCTGGGGAATCCGACTTAAAACATTCCTTAGGCCTCAGTTTCCTTAACTGCTAATTAAAGTCAGGGTCTTTCCCCTACTAGGCTGCTGTACAAATCAGAGGGTCTGAGACAAGCTTGGCACAGAGCTGGCTCTTCCTCTTATCTGTGAGCCATGCCTTCTGGAGCACCGGCTTGAGGTGCTGTGAAGTGTTCACTACACGTATGGTAGGGACCATGAAGAAGTGCACTGCCGCACTGCAGTTCCCGGTTGTATGTCTCTGCATCCACGCTTGCCTACTCTGCTCAGCCTGTCTCTTTGCAGAACCCTTTCCTGTCTGCAACGGTGGTCAGTGCCTTTTGTAGATTAAAAGAAACTTCGAGGGGAGGGAGAGTTTTCCTAGGGAGATCAAAGAGTCAGCCTAACATAAAAGAAACCTTATAAAACTATATATATTAGGAACAAAACAAAACAAAAAACCCCAACCTGGGAACATGATCCATATGTCAGAGTCGATATGTCCAAACTTCTGCGATCTGCTCTATAGAGCTGCCAACTGAGACAGGAATGTTGCCTTGTCCAGAAAAGGCAGCCGCATAAAAGAGAGATTTTTATAGACTTTGGCACAAGGATGAGGCAGGAGCTAACCGTATGTCCAGGGCTTTGTGAGGAATCTCTAGGAACTGATTTGGCTTATTTTAACCCTACTTTTTAAAAAACAGCTTTATTGAGGAGTGATTGATATTTAAAATACACAGATTTAATGTGTACAACTTGATGAGTTTGAGCATATGCATATCCTATAATACCATCACTACAATCAATGTAACAAACGTATGCATTACCTCTAAAAGTTTCATTGCATAACCTTAAAAGAACAATGAGATCTACCCTCTAAGCAGCTTTTTAAGTGTAGGATATTGTGCTGTTAACTATAGGCACAACGTTGTACAGCACATCTTTAGAACTTACTCATTTAGTATAACTGAAACTTTATTCCCATTAAGCAAAATTCCCTTTTTCCCTCTTCCCCATCCCCTGGCAACCACCATTCTAACCTCTGCTTCCATGAGTTTGACTCTTCCAGATACTTCATGTAAGTTGAATCATGCAGTATTTGTCCTGTGACAGACTTCCTTCATGTAGCATTATGTCCTTCATGTTTTTCCATATTCTCACAAATGGCAACAATTTAGTTAGTGTAAAAGTCAAGATTCAATCAGAGAAACAGGAATAGTAGGAGGTATTGAGATTTATCACAAAGAATTGGTTTATGTGATGTTGAAGACTGGCTATGCACGTCCAAAATTCATAGCACAGGCTGCCAGGAAGGGCCGACTGGAACTCTTGAGCATGAACTGATGCTGCTGTCCACAGATAGAATTTCTTCTTCTTCAGGGAAGCTTCATCCCTGCTCTTAAAGCAACTGACTGAACCAGATCCACCCAAGTTATCTATAATAATCTCCCATAGCTAAAATTAATTGATTATGGATTTTAATCATATCCACAAAATACATTCACAGCAACTTCTAGATTACTGTTTGATTAAATTACTAGGAACTATAGCCTAACCAAGTTGACACATAAAATTGACCATCACAGTCACCAAAACCAGTTGATGCCACTTCTTTATGTCTTCAGAATCCCTCAGCTTCTCTCTGCCCTCATTTACTCTGTCTAAGGTTAAGCCCCAAGGTCAATGGCTCCTCCCTGGTGTCCCTATATCCAGGTCCATGGTCTTGAATCCAACTCAGTGTGGCATACTTCAGGTCAGAAACCACTGGGTTTTCCCTGTTGATTAAATACCAAAATCTGAAGCTGGGCAGTCACCACCCTTTGTTTTGCACCAAAGTCCTAAGCTACACTGATTTGCTCATCTATTTCATATCTTTTCTTTTGTGCATTGTGATTGCAGCTGACATTTCTTGGGCACTTTCCAGTTCCCAGGCACTGCACCCAATGCTTTGACATAGATGGTCTAACTTAATACTGAGAACAATTATATTTTTCATACGAGGAAACTGAGGCACAGAGAGATTAGAGTAACCTGTCTTGGTCACCCAGGTTGTCACTAGCATAACCTATAATCCCACAAAGTCTGACTCCACAGCTCATGACTTTGGAGCATTACATCCTGCTTCTTCTCTGAAGGATCTCCATTTTTCTGATAATCTACTTACCCTTCAAAGCTCATCTAAATTGGCACCTCTTCTCTGAAGCCTTTCAGATTTCACAGGGAGACTCTATAGTCCTCTCTTTTGTGTCTCCAGAGTTCCTTGCTCACTGTATTTTTCAGGCTCCCTCCTATGATGATCTGCTAACTTGGCAGCATTCTTTCCCACTTGATGTGAACTCCTCAAAGAGAGGCAGTGTGTTGGCCTAACCTGGCTCCCCAAAGTCCAGCACAGGCTCTGACTCACTATAGATACCAATACTTGTCAAAAAATTGGCTTGTTTGGGGACTTACTGTCTTTCTCAAGGAACAACTAATGACCAGCTAGCCTGACAGCCTTCCATTGCTCTACTCTTTGGTCGCTATGCATGAATTCTTGCAGCTAAATTATACTCTGATTTTTTTCCTCTCAATTGCCACAGCAGTGGAGGGCTGGTGACCAATAGCACCTGCAAATGGAAGTGTCTGACTGGTTAATGAACGCAGGGTGGTAGGTGCTTTTCCCACTTGGAGGAGTGAGGTAACTGTCTCCACTGCTTGCTTCATCTCAGCTACATTTTCCCAGAGTCTCAGTGGCTGAATCCAGGAAATTATTTGGTGTCAAAGCAGTTTTCTGGGAGGGTCTAAGCATCAGATGTCATGTTGTCACTGGTGTTTCCATCTGGAACTCTCTGGCTTCTCTGGGATGGCTGCAAGCATCCTAATTTGCATGAGATCCTGTAGTGTCTGCTAGGTCCAACAGGCAAGCAGGGTCCCGGTGCACCAAGACTAAGATTCTTGGATATGGGTGTCACATGCTGTTACCAACCTTTTAGACTCAGATTTCTAGAGATTAAAAAATAAATCCATGGGTTCACCCTGAGAGGTAGGCAAATTTCCAGATACTTGGACTGAGTATTAGCGGGAAGTGACAGTGTCTGGTCCACTTGGTTGTCATCCCATCTAGCCGTCTAATGATCCATGCTTGAGTTCCCATGACCCTAGCTAGAGTACTGTTAAACTTTGTCCTAAGTGAGGAAGTCCCCCTTTTTTGAAGGGGCAGCCAATAACATACCCCTTTGGTGGGAGGGAGATCCTTTCCAACCCAGAAAAAACTTTAGGGGTGAGGAAGACAGCCTAAAGTGACCCATTCTGGCAGGAAGGAGAGATGCGAAGCCACAATGGCAGGCACATCAAGGCCAGTATCATGATCAGTCCCTGGCTATAAAGACTGTTAGTGCTATGGGATAAATGATTGTGTCCTCCCAAAATTCATATGTTGAAATACTTTTTATTTTTTTGAGTTGGAGTCTCACTCTTGTCACCCAGGCTGGAGTGCCGTGGCATGTTCATGGCCACTGCAGCCTTGGCCTGTTGGACTTAGGCAATCCTTCTGCCTCAGTCTTGCAAGTAGCTGAAACTACAGATGCATGCCATCATGCCCAGTTAGTTTTTGTGATTTATTGTAGAGACGAGGTCTCACCAAGTTGCCCAGGCTGGTCTCAAACCCCCAGGCTCAGGCAATCCTCTTACCTCGGCCTCCCATAGTGCTAGGATTAGAGACTGAGTCACTGTACCTGGGCTATATGTTGACCTTCTAATCCTCAATGTGATGATATTAGAAGGCAAGACCTTTTGGAAGTGATTAGGCTGTGATACTGGAGTCCTCATCAATGGAATTAGTGCCTTTATGAAGTGACATGAGAAAGCTATCTCCCTTTCTGCTCTGGCTGTGTGAGGATATAACTGGAAGATGGCCATCTGCAAACTAGAGGAGATCTCCCACCAGACCTTGGATCTGCTAGTACCTTGATCCTGGACTTCCCAGCTGCCAGAACTGTGAGAAATGAATGTCTGTTTAAATCATCTAGTCTATGGTGATTTGTTATAGCAGTCTGGACTGACTAAGGCAGCTGGTCATCCCAGGAAGAGTTGAAGGGTGGTCACCCCAGACCCCGGGAAGGAAAAGGAGGAATCAAGGACCTTGTGGTCCCCTTTATCCTACCTGGTGGCCTCAGAGTCAGTAGCCAGCTGTGCTCCTGCTGCTGCTGTGGCTGGTCAGTTTTGGGCTTGTGTGGTTTCCCAGCCTTCCTCCCTTGCTCTAGTGTCCTCTTTCAGGGCACTGCACGCCCGTGCTTCTCTGGACTGAGTGCTTCCCAAGGGTGGGGACCGTCCCAGTCATCTGTGTCATCCTAACATCCAGCATAGGGCGTGGCACATCATCACTGGTACCCAATAAAGATTTGAAGAATTAAAAATGAGGCACAGATCACAGACGAGACACAATTGCTTCACCATTGCAGGCACAGCAGTTGGCTAAGACTGGCTATAATCTCACTTAGGTGCAGATTCAGCTGAATGTCCTCAAGGCGGTGAAGAAATCTGGCATGATTAGTTAACTTTATTTGTTTTGGCAACTGGCATAACAATTATGTTAGTATCATCCCCAAATATTCTGGTTTGGGTGTCTAGATAACTCGGTTTTTACCAATCCTCCTTTTTGCTCTGCTCTCTGTGGACATGATCTTGATCTTCCAGAGCACTGGTACAGAAGTGAGTTTGGATGTTTAAATTAGTCAGATAGTTAATCCATTCTTTATTTCGAATGGGTGGTGAATTAACTGGGGGATTGTGAGAAGAGCATGAAGTTCAGGGGCCAAAGAAACTGAGTCCCATTATGATTAAGCCATTTACTCTACATACTTTTGAGTACATCTCTTACCTCCGTTTCCACATCTATAAAATGACAACATCTGTATGTACCACATGGCATTGTTCAGAATATTAAGGAACTCTAGGAAGGATTTGGAGACAGGGAGCTCAGGCCGATGAGAGAGAGAGACAATGAATCAAAAATTGCTCCCTAGTAACTGTATCCTGTCAGGGGTGAGTCCAAGGCCCATTGCAAGAGCCTGAATTACTAAGCACCCACCCTACACCTTGGACTGTGCAGGGCAGTGGGGTTACTTGGTTTACACCCATGCATCTGTTAATTGCAGTGCTTGTCGCTTGCCACAGCCCTTGGACTGTGTGGATCCTGGCTTGCGCTCGAGAGCCCTGTCAGCAGACGATGAGGAAACGTCCCTATGGACGAAGGGTCCTGCACACGCATGTGAGTTTAACTTCCAGTGTACATTAGTCACAGGAAATAGAAAGTGATAGCTTTCAGGAGGCAACAGCTGAGTGGATGCAGAGGGCAAGGACTGTGGACACTGGGTGGAATCATGCACTGTGCTTGTAAGGACCAAAGCCAGTCCCTCTGCTAAATCTCACTAAATCACTTATGGTTGTGTTCAAGAGGAGACCAAGGGAGAGGCCAGGAAAGGAGGTGCCTGATTTGTCCTGCTGTATCCCTGCACCTATGCCAGTGGGAATGAGGATGATTCCAGCTGGGAAGCTTCAAATAACTGCCTGGGATTGGGAGGGAGGTCAGGCTAGGGAAAGTCCTGGAGACCATGGGGGAGTGAGGAGTGGAGAGTGAGAGCCATGGTGGGTATCAGATAATCTAAGTCAGCTCACCTGGCCTCTCCAGGTGCCTCAGTTTCCTCATTTGACAACAGGATGCTGAACTGTGTTCTGGGTACAGCCAAAGAAAAACTAAATGACAGTTATAAAGTTCTTTGACGACACAAATCACTAAATAATAGTATTTAATTATTTGAAACGTGTTTTTAGATCTTGTGATGAAAACTGTGGGGGCTACAGCTCTGTTATTAACTGGGTGTCGGAGCCTTTGTTCAGGTAATAGATGCAATTACTGCATGAATGTGATACCATGGGGGAGAGGAGTAGAGGACCAGCATCCTCCCATTCATGTCCAGGTCTTCCTAGCCATTCCGGGGTCATCACCAGGGAGCGCATGCTAGATGAGGGTTTCCTGGGCTTTTTGAGGTTGAGGAGACTGATCTCTGCTGTCCCCGAGCATCAATCATCTGCCCTAATTAGATTGTAAACATCTTTCCCCCCCTCTTCTCTCTAGTTGTTTCAGGTCACGTGGTCGATATGTAAATCTCAGCCCCTGGAGCAGTTTAACGGCTGCGGTGACCACAGGTAGTAACTCAGCCTCCTCTATAAATGGAAAATAAAAACAACAACCCATTACAGATGATGGTAGGTCTGCAACCTGCACGAAATGCATCATAAACTTGAGCGATTGCTCCTGTGCTTGGCTGAGGACAGGACCAGGGAGGGGGCGCAAAGCAGGGGGAGAGATTTGTGACCTGCGATTTCCAGGTGACTTCTCCCCTTTCTGTCCCAGCCTGGCCACAGGTGCTGAAGGACTTCAACCTGCCCCATCCCAGCAAGCAGGAAGTGGCTTCTCCTCAGGCTTCCTCCCCACTCGTGGGCGGGGGTTAGTGTTGGCTGGCTAGTCCTGCTGCCCTTGTTCTGAAGCTGGGGTGTGTACTGGGTCCTTCTGAGGCCCCTGCAGTCCTGTTGCCTCTCTCCTGTCATGCTTTCAGTTTTAGATGGGAGCATAACAGAGTGGAAATGAAAATGCCAAAAAATAAAGGTGTTTGCTGGCTTTAGTCACTGCTGTATGCCCAGCATCTAGAGCCAATGCCAGGCATACAGTAGGTGCTCAATAAAGCATTTTTTTGGGATAAAGCAATGAATAAATAAGAAAAGTCTCTGACCTGGGGAATCTAGTCTGAATTCCAGCTCTGCTTACTAGCTGTGGTGAATTGGGAAAGTTATGTAATCTCTCTTGACTTCCGTTTCCTCATCTGTAAAATGGAAACCAAGTGCCCATGTATCTGCATTGTTGAGACGGTTAAGACAAATGGCATTTCTAAATATGCCTACCCCTGGCTGGCCCATGAGTGGCTTTAGAATGACAGATGAAGCTATGGAGGCTTAGAGAGGTAAAGAGGTTTGTCAACTTTTTTCATTTTTTCTGCATTTCACGGGCTGGGAAATGCAGAAGGGAGAACTCAGGTATCCTGAGTCACTCAGATGCAGTTCTCATCAATATTCTGAGCTATGTCTCAGATGTCCAAGGGATTTGGTGGTGCCTCTCTCCAACCCTGGGGTACTCAGGAATCCTCGGAACCCGTTCAGGTCTGATGTCCACTTCAGCAAGAGTTTATTGAGCACCTACTCCATGCTCAGTTGGGCTGAACCTGTTGATAAGAGTGGGTCAACCAAGTCCCTGTCCTCAAGGGACACACAGTCTGGTAGAGAACACAGAGACAGTGAAAATGACAGCAAAACGTGGCCAGACCCATTGTAGTGTTGTACACAGAGTTCTGCGGGGACTCACAGTAGGAGGGTCTAACTCTGTCCAGGGATCTCTAGGAATGCCTCAAGAGGAAAGGATAACAACTGAGTCTTGAACAGTGAGAAGAGACACTCCTGATGGAGAAGGGAGTGAAGGATTAGAGACAGAAAAGTGGGGAACAGAGCAAGACCTGAAAGTGTGAATAAGCGATCTTTATGGATTCATGAATGATTTGATTTAGGAGAAGTAGGGGCAAGTGGAGGAACAGGAAATAATCAGACTAGGTCAGAAGATGAAGAGCTTATAAGCTATTCCAAAGATGTATTTTTTTTTCCTAAGGCCACTGGGGAGCCATAGAGGACTATAAGCAGGAGAATGACATGGCTATATTTATTATTTGGTAAGATTACTATTGACTGAATGATGCAGTCGACACTGCTTCAACACTGGGAACAACAAACTCAGATTCAGGTACAGCTGAGACTAATTGAGTGTGTGTGATGGGCCTGATATTGTGTCTGCCGTTTTGTTGCAGCTACAAGCAAAGGAATGCCAAGGAATGACAGTAGCCGCCAGAGACTAGAAGAGACATGGAAGACTCCTCCCATAGAACTTTCTTTTTTTAAATAAATTTTTTATTTTAAATATGTGGGGTACAATTCAGGGTTAGGTATACAAGTGCCATTATGCAGGCACCCTTGTTGATGAGGTTTGCCCCCGCATGGCAGTTTTCCACTACTGCTTGTCTCTGTCATGTAGTATTACGATAGTTGTTCAAGGTCTGCTTACATGTGACACTCGGTTCTTTGTTTCTGTGATAAATCACTTAGTATTTTAACCTCTAAGTTCATCCAAGTTGCTGTGAAGTTCATAATTTTGTCCTTCTTTATGGTTGTGTAATATTCCACTGTGTATATGTACCACTTTTTTTTATCCAGTCGTCTTTCGATGGGCAGCATGGTTTGTTCCATGTTTTTGCTACTGTAAAGAATGCTGCAATAAACATGCGTGTGTAGGTATCTTTTTCATAGAGTGATCTGAGTTCCTGTGGGTATATTACCAGTAGGGGGGTTGCAGGATCATATGAGAGGTTGATTTTTAGATCTTTTAGGAATTGCCACACTGTTTTCCACAGAGGCTGTACTAGTTTACACTCCCACCAACAGTGTGGAAGTGTTCCCTTTTTGCTGCATCCTCTCCAGCATCTGTTGTTTTTTGAGTTATTGATGATGGTCATCCTGATTGGAGTTAGGTGGTATCTCAGCGTGGTTTAAATTTGCATTTCTTTGATGACTAGTGAGGCTGAGCATGTTTTTCATGTATCTGTTGGCTGCTCGTATGTCTTCTTTTGAGAAGTGTCTATTCATATATTTTGCTCACTTTGTGTTGGGACTTTTTTTTTTTTTTCATGTTTGAGTTTCTTGTAGATCCTGGATGTTAAGGCCTTTGTCAGATATACAGTTGACATTTTTTTTCCCCCAGTCTGTGGGCTTTCTCCCAGTTCTCTCAATGATTTCTTTGGCTTTGCAGAAGCTTGTTAGTTTGATGAGGTCCCACTTGTCTATCTTATCTCTTAAAGCATGGGCACTTGAGATTTTGATCAGGAATTGGTTACCAGTTCTAGAACTTTCAAGAATGGCTCTGTGACACCTCGGTTTGAGCCATCTGGGCTTCAGAACTGTGAGCGAATAATTTTCTACTGTTTTAAGTCACTCAGTTTGTAGTACTTTGTATGACAACCCCAGAAAAACTAATACACCTTCCACAACAGCCTATGAAGAAGATAGTGTTTTTAAGAAAACTGATTCTGGTAGAGATAGATGAAAGTGAGTGTTGGATCTGGGATTCAAAACCAGCTTTATCCAACACCAAACTCATTCTCTTTCTGTTATACTGGTGAGGACTTTTATGAGCAACCAGCTGGGAGGGGGGTTTACCCCAGTTCTGGCAAGTGGAAAGGACACAGATTGTCTTTGAAAAGCCCCACAGAACATCCTGCAGAATCATTTGAAGCCAGAAGGAGCCATTTAACCAGCTTGAGGAGCAACAGAGCCCCTGTGCTATATTATTTCCCATCAGTCACTTGAGTTCTCACTTACATTATTAGCATAAATTCTACTACCTGGAAACTTTCCAGGGACCACTCGGCAGTTTTGGAAGGGCCACCTGGGGGCTCATTCTGTTCCAAATATCAGGTGTGAGAACTAGAAATCCAGACCCCATTCTCTAGAGTATCGATTTGATCCTGTCCACATGGTGGCGCTGTTGAACACCAGTCTCGTACAGTCTAATTGGACCCTTGTTCTCTGAAGTGGAGAAATCCCTGCGCAAGTCATAGTGGTGGGCTTCAGATGTGAGGAGTCCCAGAGTGGTCCAGATTTTCATTACAGCAAGACCCTGGCAGTTGGGTTCCCGAGCTTTGTGTAGGATAAGGTAGATTGTCTCTGAAACGAGTACTGAAATAGTAGTCTTCCTGATTTGAGGTATAGGAGCTCCATCACCTCTTCCATCCTGGAGACCTGTAAGTGGGAAAGTGCTTAACCAGATCTGGGGGACATAGAGCTGGGAGTATCCTTAAATGTTTCTCCCATAGGCAGGCCTTGCTTCACTCCTAATTTTAAGTTAGGATCCCCCCGTTATACCCACTCATGGTGTCCTGTGCTGTACTTTTAGCATATTTATCTCCTTTGTAATTGCATGGTTATTTATGTGATTATTTACATAATATTTGCCCTCTCCTCATAACTGGGAACTTCATGAATACCAGAAATGTTTTCTTACTTCTGTATTCTCAGGTCTAGCCGGAGTCTGGCACTTAAGAAGAATTTGGTGACTATGAATTCACTACCAGAGGCAACACTCAGACCTCAGTGCTATTGCTAACCATCTGGGCTGTGAGATCTAGGGCTAGTTTCCAATCTCTTTAAGCCTCTGTTTTTTCATCTGGAAAATGGGACTAAGAATATACCTACTTCAAAAGGATGTTGTGAGGATTAAATAACATAAAGCATGGAGAACACAACACAATGCCTGGCACGGAACAAATACTCACTAGCAGTAATTAAAAAAATTTGTTTCTCTCCTTCCTCCCTCCCTTCCCCTCTCTCTCCTTTCTTTGCTTTTTCTCTTTTCCCTCACTCCTTCTACCCCTCCACCCTACTGCTCACTTCCTCACTTTCTCTGAGCATTGTGTGTATGCGTATGTTGTGTGTTTGTGTGTGTATATGTATGCATGTATGTGTGTATATGTATGTGGGTCCTTGTGTGTGTGTGTAAGTGTATATGTGTGCATATTTACATATGTGTGTATGCCTGTCTATGAGTTTGTGCATGTGTGTATATGTGTATGTATGTGTATGTTTGTATGTTTGTGTGTACTTCCAGCATGGGAGACCCTTGCCCTTGGGGAGAAGGATGGTGAATAAATCTTGGGTAGAGGAGTCTGTGCTACCAACTCAAGGGCTTCACGGCTGGGGAGGCCTGGCCCTTTCAGGGCATGTAAGGACAACGTAGCGCTCTGAGCTGTCCTCACCTGCCCCGGCAGTAGCTCCACCCCTCAAGCCACGGGCAGAGGAGGAGTCCTGGATTATGATGAGGGCTGGATACCCACGCGTCTGCGTCATCCTGGATTTTCTCAAGCTTCTCCCAGCCTCAAGGCTTGCCATCAGAGGATCATGGAAGGTAGAGAACAGGGCATTTGAGGTGGCTTCCTCTACTTCCTCAGGCATTGCTGAAGGGCAGTTATCAGGGAAAAACCTGGGAATGCCACCTACTAGTGACTTTGGCAAGTTGTTAGCTCTTGAAGCCTCAGTTTTCTCATCTGCATAGTGGGAATTTTTGAGTTGAGATTCTTAAACTGAAACAGACACCCAGGTCAAATAGAAAAATGGTGAAGCAGGCTAATTTTTTGGAGAAAAAAATTGCTATACGATAAGTTGATAAGTTGATCTCAGCAATTCTAGCTTTCCAATTATTTAAATTATTTAAGGCAATTATTTAAGGCAGGAATCCAATTATTTAAGGCAAGAATCCCAATTTGTATGTAAAATCCTGCAATCTTTCATGTTGGAAAAATATTATGATTTTCTTAAAACACTCTATGTGGTGTAAATAAAACATTTTCGTGGTCCAGATATGGTGGTCAGGCTACTACTTGATGATCTTAGTTTGGGGCATATACTAAGTGCTCAATTATATGTATATGATCAGTGGAGGGGAGAAGGTGGCCTGGAACAGTCAGGGGCTTGAGGGGCAGTGGAGGGAGAGTATCATTGTGAGAGTGTGCTTGGTTTCTGCCAGTGCCTGCTTCTCCCCTGATGCAGGTAGCAACCAGCCTCATTGTTGGGATGCTCGAAATGTGGGTAGCAGGGTGGGTGTCTGAATCCTTGTCTCACCTCTGGGATTGGAGGGTAGGAAGGGCTTCTGTCCATGTGCCAGTGCCCTTCATCTTTCCCCCTCACTGAATGGCAGGATGTGATGTCTCCAGAGGTGGAAGGGTTTGTGAGTTGCTCAATCTGGCATTTGATGTCACTGGCTAAGATGATCCTGCACTTGCTGGGCTTAGAGAGCCACCCGGCACCTGCGGGGCTAGGGCCTTGGTGGGGAGGTAGGTGCCTCCAGTGAGCTCAGCCACCTGCTTACCCAGAGGCTTCCCTTCCAGTGCATCCCAAGTCATGTCCAGGGAGCTGCAACTGCCCCTGGCAGGTGACTGCAACTTCCCAAGCTTCTGGTTCTTCATCTCTAAAATGTGGGATGATAATGCTTGGCTCTCGTGTAAGCATGGGGTATGAGCGAGACACCTACTCCTTTCTTTCTCCCCTCCTTGTGTTAGCCAGGGTTATGCAGCTCTTATCACCACCCTTGCTGCCCTCTGTTGTTCAGGCTTTCTGAGGGGTCCACCTAGCGCTACCATGCTCCTTTTCCCAGTGTTCAGCTGGACCCCGAAGAGGAAAGGTTTGAGAGGTCTCAGGTCTCTAAACCCATATTCACTCGGGTGATCTGTTGATGTGTGAAATTGTAGATTTCAACACTACACTCCCAAAGTGTCCGGGCTTCTTCAGAGTTGGGATTGGCAGAGAGACAGAAGACACTTCTCCCCGACTGTCATCAAGTGAGGAGGGAGAGGGTATGTGGTTAGGGCTGCTTCCTCCTTTTTCTGAGACCCACATTTGATTATTTATGCTGGGGTCAGTGCAGTGTGGAGTTAAGAGTGTGCACCCAGAGTCTGGAAACCTCTGTTTCAAGCCCAGCATTGCCATGAACAAACCAAGTATCTTTGGGTGAGTGACCTAACCTCTCTGAGCTCCAGCTGTACGATAGGCAGACGGTAATGTCAACCACAACAGCAGAACCCATGTCAGGAGTAGATAAGATAATGTACAGCAAGTGGAAGCACTCCAGGTTCTCAAGTTTATACACTTACTACACTGATGTAAATCTGTTATTCAGTTAATAAACTTTAGCAAAAATAGCACCTTTACTATTTGATGACATCCTTATCAGAAGGAAAAAAGTTCTAGAAGTCTTGGAATTCATAACAAACAAAAACAGGCAATTAGAAAGACAATGCTTTTCTTCTGAATGTTTCAAGGCACAGTGCAGAGTCTAACTTATTTCCTGCTCAGGCCCTAAGGACATTGTACCAACCTCTGGGCTGGGCTGTGGACCCCCTGGAGCGGGGAGGACTAGAATTGAACATGAGGGAAGGATAGTCTGGATACTCCAAAAGGGGCAGAGAGTGAGAAGTTAATGTGGAAAGGGGCAAAAACCAGAGAAGAGAAGCTGAGGTGGAACTGGTACAATGTGAATTAAGTAAGTTGAAAATACTTTTTGAGCATTTGCTGTTTTCTTAGGTGCTCGGGACAGTGGTGAAGAGGATGGATGTGGTCTATGATCCACTCACGGGGCTCATAGACAGTGAGGGGAGACAATGAGCAGGAGTGGCAGATGTGTGGAAAGCAAGAGAGGAGTGTTTGTCAGGGTGCTACAGAGATGCCAAGTTGAACACTGCATGGTCATAGGGAACTCTGGGCTCCAACTAATCCTACTTGGAGGTTGGTGACCTGAGTGCCACCAAGGAGCAGCTCTGAGCCTCCCTTCTGTTCTCTTACTCAAGGGCATTTGCAAGTTCTTACAAGGCAGAAGAGAGACCCTGGGAAAGTGGATACATTCTGAAGGAAAGACTGGCATACAAGAAGGAAGAGAGGGAGGGATATTTCCATTTCCATCTCCTTTCTTTGATGATGGCCATATTATCTCTTTCCTTCAAGGACCCACAATCTATGCATTCATTCAAATTTCCTGGGCACTCATTTCTCTAGGAGGCTCATACCATCTATGGAATGATGCCTTCTATGAGCGTGTTTCCAACTTGCCTTTTTTATTTGGCATCAGTTGAGGGTGATTAGGTACCTGAAGTCTATTCCTCTGAATACTGAGGGATGAAAAAAGTCGCCTAATCTCCAGCACTTTGTGTTGCCACCTTAAGCTCCGTGTTGTGTCTATCCCAGGTACGAGTCCCTCAGTTCAGCAAATGAAGAGAAAGCATATTTTTGTGGCCCTTCCAACAGTTGCACAAAGCCAGAGGCCTGTGTAGGGAGGTAACAGATCACAATATACAATCTTCCTAGATTTTGGAATAGCATAGAGCCTGACTGCTAGAAGGGTGCTTGGTGTTGGGAATAATTTTCTTTCTAGACTCTGAAAAGATTCTTGCATGCATGACTGTGGTGAAGGTGCCCTACTGGTATTCCATCATCCAGGCAAGGTGAAGATTGAACACATTTTTACCAGGCCTGGTTGAACCTGGGCAATGGGAAGAAGAGGCACATGGCACATTTTCCAAACTAAATTGGACAACTCCTTCTCTTTGGGTTCTGAATGTTTGGATGCTTTTTTTTTTGAGTTGGAGTCTCACTCTGTCATCCAGACTGGAATGCAGTGGCCACTTCTGGCCACCGCAGCCTCGACCTGCTGGGCTCTGGCAATCCTTCCACCTCAGCCTTCCAAGTAGCTGGAACTACAGGCAAGTGCTACCATGCCCGGCTAATTTTTTAAATTATTTGTAGAGATGAGGTCTTGCCAAGTTGCCCAGGTGGGTCTCAAACCCGTGGGCTTAGGCAATCCACTCACCTCAGCCTCCCAAATCGCAGGATTACAGGCTGAGCCACAGAGCCCGGCTGGACATTTAAAAAAAAAAACTCTGTTTTCCATCTTCAACTGGAAGTGGTCAGAACCAAAATCGAAAGCAGTAGCGTCTAGTAGGCCGAACTCTATCTAGTGGAGTTTTCTATCTTGTTCTGGTCAGGATGAGACCCAGGTGTGGAGTCAGGTTGCTGAAGACCTCATAAGACAGCCCAAGATTTAGTTGCATATCCAACTACTTTGTTTATGCCAAGACTTGTACTGGGAGTTGGACATTTGGAGATGTTGAATACATAGCCATCCCGATCTCTCAGGATCTTAAAGACTGGTGACAGAGAAAATATATAGTCAAAAAAAATATTGCAATGTTGAGCACATGGAGGGCTGTGGTTACATAGACAGGAGTGATTAATTCTGCTGGGTCAGGGGAGGTGGTCAGGCCAGTTCAAGAGCTTTGGTTTAAAAATCTAAAGAAAGCGTAGCCAAAATAAACATCAACATCCCAAATGGCCCAGTCTGATTTTGGTGTTGTAGCATAAGAGATAGTAAAAAGGGCAAACATGATTTTTGGAAGTAGTCCAGGTTTTTATTCAGTTTCTGGAGCAGTGTCAAATGGTGAAGGGCTACTTTTGTAACTATTCTCTCCTTATAACTCCCCCACTCAATATCCTCTATGGGGGGGCTCCTTGAAATTCCCTTTATTTCCCAATCTCAACTCTCAGTGCCACAAACTTCTCCTACACTCAGTCTTCTTGTATTAAAAACAAAAATCTCTCCACACTCATCCACTGTGGGTGGGATTTAAACTAGTTCCACTTCTATGGAAAACAGTATGGAGATTTCCCAAAGAAATAAAAATGGAACTGCCATTTGACCCAGCAATTCTAATACCAGGGATCTACTTAAAGGAAAAGAACTCAATACATAAAAAAGGTACCTGTACTTGGATGTTTATTGCAGCACTATTCACAGTAGCAAAATCATGGAACCAACCTGAGTACCCACCAACAATTGAGTGGATAAAGAAAATGTGGTATATATACACCATGGAATCCTACACAACCATAAAAAAGAAAGAAATCATGGCCTATGCAGTAACAAGGACGGAGCTGGAGATCATTATCCTAAGTGAACTGACTCAGAAATGAAAGCCAGACTCCACATGTTCTCACTCATGCAGGAACTAAGACCATGAACATGGAAATAATAGACACTGGGGGAATCAATAAGGGGCAGTGGGAGAGAGGCTAGGGTTCAGAAATTACCTATAGGGCACAGTGTTCGCTATCTGGGTAATGGGCCACCTGAGACCCAATACCCACCACTATATAATATGTC